>NC_092426.1:37643651-37799619 GCF_036169615.1 Heliangelus exortis
TTTTCTGGCAGTGACTTAGACCCCCATTGCTGGAACATTGCTTGCTTTGTGTTTCCATCTCATCTCCCTTCAGTTTTAAGGACTTTTCTTGGTAGCATGGTCTAAACTTTTCGTGCAACCCTGTTCTAAATGGTTTGGAGATTCCAGTCCAGGGGGGCTTGAATTAGATGACCCTTAAGGTCCCTTCCAACCCAAAGTATTCTATGAGAAGTCAGAGGGTTAAATTCAAGTTCTGTGCTGCCCTCTGTGTTGTGCCCTCAGAAGAAAGTAAGAATAGGATAAGCAGGTCTGATTCCTTCTCCTGGGCTCCAGGAGATTGTTCCTGAGTTGGGTTTTGTCAATTGCTGGTATCCAGATTCTGGCACTGCTCTGGCTTGTGCATCAGTCCCCAGTTTAAAAGGATGTTTTTCTCTGATGATGCAGCATTGCCCATGGCTCCTGATGACTTCTACAGAGACTTCTACTGAATTAGTGGCACTGCTGTCATTCTCTTGTTGTTGGGTTTTGTCTCTTGCTGTGCATTCTCTTGTCCCACCTGCAAACTGGTGGTGAGTGGCATTTGCTTCTAGTTCAGGCACCTATTTCCAGATGCTGGTTTTACCTCCTGTTGTTTTCACACATGGCAGATCTTGTCTTTTTAATCATGTAACATTTGTCTTTTCCATGTCCCGTCCTTTAAAACCTTTGATACCCTAAAATATCAGTTTCTGTCAGGATTGAAGACTTTTTTTTTTGCTTGACAGCTCTGGATTACCCTGCTAAGGGTTAACTACAGACCCTGCAAATAGACCTGGGTTTAGTTTTCTGAGCCAGGGCTCAAACCCTCAAAACTGTCTCAAATGAGCCAACTGGTCAGAGATTACTCACCTTTTCTGCTTTTTGCTCTCTGCTTAAAAGCATTGCATACATGTATTTATTTTTTATAGGATGCCTTGCATTTCTGTAGAGAGCCTCAGAATTCATCTCTCTTGGCCAAACCGACTGAAAAGCATCAAAAATATGAACAGCTTTAAAACTGAGTATTGTCAGAAACAGTGTTATTTTGTATGTCTCTGCTCCTCCTACCAGTTCCTTGCAGATTTTTTATCCATGCAGATAAAAATTTTTTACATTTCAGTTCATTGGAGGGTTTAGGGCAGTATAGCAATTCTTGAGGTGCCTATACTTTGCCTATACCAACTGGAGTAAAGAATTACCTGCTTTAAAGTCCCAGAGCCTCAGCCAAGAAAGTTATTTATGAAGAGATGGAAAGCTGGCAGCCTTTCATTTATTTTTTTTTTTTTTGTCTTGTGCAGAAACTTACACTATTCTTAGCCTATTATTTTTCTTGGGGGACAGTTTACATAAACTTAATTAATAAGCAACCAATAATGTCTTTTTTGCTACTATGCTTTTGTAATTGATGTGATCATAGGAAAAGCCTCAGAATTGTGTTTTCTTCCACATCATCCAGGTTGTCTTCAGAAATGAACCTCTGTTAATCTCTTGAGAAATGGCAACACCTTACTGAACAAATAGCAAATTTGGAGATCCAGATCCATGGTTATGGTACAAAGCAAATCCTACCCTTAAGCAGTACGTCTCATAAATGTGGAAAATTCACAGAAGGTTAAATAAATCCACCAAATTTTAAATCTAATCTGCAAACCATAGCTACAAATGAAATGCAGACCTCTGTCTTGAAAATGCCAGACCCACCAGATCTATCATGGCTTTAATTCATGGCAGCTTCAAAGGTCCCCAGTGCCACAGCATGGATGGTATTTTACTGAAGATTCAGGTGGTACCTTTTAAATTCACAACAGTTTTCAATCACATTACTGTAGCCCCCAGCCACAATAGCTGATGCTAATTTGGAGTAAAGCACTTCTAACCCAGAGTAAGGGGATCCACATGAAGAATTTATTCAGAAAGGATGTATTCTGATTCGAAAATGAATAAACGTTTTAAAGCAAACTCCCTGTGCAGGAATCAATGCAGAGAAGCTGAAGTGAAGTAATGTAGTTGAAATGCTGATGGATCAGAAGAAAAAGGCATTCAACAAGTGATTAAAGAGCAAATGCCCGAGTTTGCCAGCAGAGCACCCACTCCTGGCTGTGTTTTAGGTCCCTGTTTTATGTCTGACCACCTGAAGCTGTTTGGCTTAAAGTAAGTGGCTGGAAGTGAAGTGAAGGAAGGTGGGGGTGTGGGCTGTGTACGTGGGTCTGTTTTCTCTTTCAGAGCAGACAGTGAAAGGAATTTCAGGCTGAGAGAATCCTCGTTATCATCTTAAAAACGAACCGAGTTGGGTCCAGGCAGCGTGTGTGTCATTGAGGCAGCTGCAAGGGAAGACTGAGAAGGGGAGCAACTCGGTAAGATGCTGAGTTCAGCTTTTTCTAGTGAATACTAACGCCTAAAAAATTTATAGATGGATGTGTTCGTGTGTCTGAAGTAGCTGCCTTACGGATTTGCTGATCGTGCAGGAGCGGTATGCAAAGAGGGAGGAGGAGGAGGAGGAGGAGGAAAGGAAGGGGAGGTGGCTCTAGGACCCACGCGAGCCTTCCTGAGCAGGAGGTGGGAATTCTCCTCCAAGGCATCAGGAGCCCCAGCCCAGGCTCAGAGCTCCGGCAGAGCCCGCAGGAGGAGCCCGGAGCGTCCCCTCCGCAGCCGCGCACCCGGCTGGGACCTGCCCGCACCCCGCGGAACCATGAACCGCGTCCCGCAGCTGGTGCTGTGGGTCACCACGCTGAGTAAGTAACTTATTTTTCTTCCTCCCATCTCCTTACGGTGCAAACATGTCCAGGGATTCAGACTTCTTTCATTGCTTGTTCCCTTTTACCTCTAAAACCTGGACAGGATTCTTTTCAAAACAGCGGAGAGAAAAAAAGGAGGGGGGGGGGGAACTGGCATGAAACGTACATAAAGTGGGTGACATAAACGAAGATAAATTTTGGAGATTATGGTGTCTAAGTAAATTTTCTTCGGAGAAATGAATAACTGAGCTGTAGCTTTAGAAAGGCTGTTGCTGACTGGGGCTGGCAGTGGATGCTGTCACTGTGCAAGGGCTCATTAACAGCCCCAGCACAAGACCATTTTACTTCTCTGATTACTGACTTACCTTCCCTGAGACTGTTTTGATAGATGGGAAAAAGTGATGCTCCAGGAATAATAAAGGTTGCTTAGAGAAAAAAAGGTGTAGTTTGGAGAAGATGCTTTGTCAAAGGAGAAAGATAAGAGCCAGAGGTAAAGGGAGCAGATAACAGGAGCATGAAAGCTGGAGTTACAAGCTCCCATCTAGAAAGACTGAGTTTGGAAAGGAATCTTTGTTGCTGCTCTGTTTGTTGTCAGCTTTGGTTCTGAAACAGAGCAAGGAGAATGAAATAACAGCAGGAGAAAAGGAGGGAGATGCTAGGAGGGAAGCTGCAGTACTAAAAGTTGGGAAGCAGCAGGATGCACACGAGGAATGATGGCAGGAGAAGGTGTACGTGGAACACTTTTTTTTTTTTTTTTTTTTTTTTTTTTTTTGCAAGCAAACGTGTTACAAAAACTGAGGAAAAACCTGTACCAGAAGATGCTGAACTTCTCAGAGAGAGGGAATTAATTAGTACCTCAGTGCAGAGACAGGGCCACCATCCTGACACTTACACAAGGATCAGGAGACACTTCTGTGTTTCTCACAAGTCCCAGTACTTCCCAGCAGGGAAGGAGGGAAGGCAACCTGGTTGTTGGGGCTACAGTTTGCTCTTGCTAGTGCAATGAAATTCTGTTTCTGGCTAAATGTTGAACCTGCATATAGGTCATTCTTTTCTATGAAGGCATGCTGGGACATCAGTTTTTAAGCAGGTTTCATCATTTAGTCCTATTATAATTGAATGTCAAGGCATAGCACAGAGTTTTTTTTAATTTCAGGCTTTTCCTGACCTGTTACTCCCATTGGGAGGAGGGTCAAAAGGTCCCAAGGGCAAGTGCCCCATGCAAGCAGAGCTTTGTGTCCCCACAGCCTCAGTTCTCATGGCATGAGGTCTCACCAGGAGCTGCTGACATCCCAATGTTCTTGGTGTAGTGATTTTAAAATGTGCAAGTAAGGTTAGTGTAAGGAATAATCATATTTGCTTCATCTCCAAGTATGTAATTTTGAAGCATGAGTGTATTAGGATAGAGATAAAAAAGGTGTATTTCAGAGAAAGCAAGTAAAGAGCTAAATGAAAACAAATGTACATTTTACAATCTGTCCAATCTTCTGCCAAAAATAATCTCAGGCACCCAGGGAGAGAGTTGGATTTGTGAGCATTTAACTGTGTAGCTCCTGTTACAGTCCTCACACAGGGGTTTGTCTCACTGGGTTTTTATGGCCAGATCCCAGACTCTGCAGTCAATTATTTTAAAAACCACTTGTGTTTCCACTGGGGAAGTTTTCCTGGAGCATGGTCTCAGAGTGGCTTTACATTTCCTTCTTTATTTGGAAAGCCCAGGGTCTTGGTCATAAGGGATTTTACAGGCCCACTTTTCTCTATTTTGTTTTACTGGCTGCCATATACCTTTCTAGTGAACTATATCCTAAAAGGACAATGTCAGAGTTATCATCCATTTGAAAATTTTTCACACGCCAAAACACTGGAAGAGGTCAAAACTCCTTTTGGTGCAAAAATTAAGACTCTCTGAGAAAACTCAGAAAGTTGCAGAGAAAAAACTCAGAAAAAGAACTCCAAAACCAACAACAACAATACCAGGAAAGAACTCCGTGCAAAAATGTGCATTGTTCAGAGTCAAAGCAACTTCACAGTCATTCAGAGGCTGAGGTTGCACACTTAAGGTCTCAGGAGATGGCTCAGAAAAAGGTGAGAACAGTCACCAGATGAATGTGTGAGAAAATTTGCTTTTTATTTCAAATACCAGCATTGCTTTGATGACTTGATCTTGGTGAAGGGTGGAGGTCAGACTTCTTCTCTAGGAAAAACTGGGTTGTGTTTGGCTGGATGTTGTACTCTGGGTGTGGAGAGCAAGCTGTCTGCAAAATTACAGCCCAAAACACATCCCCAGTAAACCTCAAACACCTTTCCAAAAGTGCAGTCATGTTTCTGTCACTGCTCAGAGTTGAGCTATTGAGTATAATAACCACAGTTCTTGAGATAATATTAGTAGAGGCATATTGGCAAGTTTTTACAGCCCTTTCTAATACTTGGAGTAGAGCTGTGACTGAACAGCACATCTTATGTTTTATTTCAGCCTGAGGAATTGTTATGGTTTGGGGTTTCTTTGAGTACTTTCTGAGGCAAAGAGACATAGGGAGGTTGATGGCAGGTTTAGGAGTAAACCAGCCAGCCTTTGGTTTGTTATTTTTTGTTTGCTTGGTTGGTTTTGCTTGGTTTGGTTTTTTTTTGGTTGGTATTTTTTTTTTGTTGGGTATTTTTTGTTGGTTTTGGGTGGTTTTTTGGGTTTTTTTGTTTGGTTGGGGTTTTTTGTTGGCTTTTTTTTGTTGGCTTTTTTTTTGTTGGCTTTTTTTTGTTGGCTTTTTTTTGTTGGCTTTTTTTTTGTTGGCTTTTTTTTTGTTGGCTTTTTTTTGTTGGCTTTTTTTTGTTGGCTTTTTTTTGTTGGCTTTTTTTTTGTTGGCTTTTTTTTTGTTGGCTTTTTTTTGTTGGCTTTTTTGTTGGCTTTTTTTGTTGGCTTTTTTTGTTGGCTTTTTTTGTTGGCTTTTTTTGTTGGCTTTTTTTGTTGGCTTTTTTTGTTGGCTTTTTTTGTTGGCTTTTTTTGTTGGCTTTTTTTGTTGGCTTTTTTTGTTGGCTTTTTTTGTTGGCTTTTTTTGTTGGCTTTTTTTGTTGGCTTTTTTTGTTGGCTTTTTTTGTTGGCTTTTTTTGTTGGCTTTTTTTGTTGGTCTTTTGGGTTTTTTTTGGTTGGTGTTGTTTTGTTGTTTTGTTGTTTTGTTGTTTTGTTGTTTTGTTGTTTTGTTGTTTTGTTGTTTTGTTGTTTTGTTGTTTTGTTGTTTTGTTGTTTTGTTGTTTTGTTGTTTTGTTGTTTTGTTGTTTTGTTGTTTTGTTGTTTTGTTGTTTTGTTGTTTTGTTTGGGGTTTTTTTGGTTGGGTTTTTTTTTTTTTGGTTGGGTTTTTTTTTTTTGGTTGGGTTTTTTTTTTTTGGTTGGGTTTTTTTTTTTTTGGTTGGGTTTTTTTTTTTTGGTTGGGTTTTTTTTTTTTGGTTGGGTTTTTTTTTTTTTGGTTGGGTTTTTTTTTTTTTGGTTGGGTTTTTTTTTTTTTGGTTGGGTTTTTTTTTTTTTGGTTGGGTTTTTTTTTTTTTGGTTGGGTTTTTTTTTTTTTGGTTGGGTTTTTTTTTTTTTGGTTGGGTTTTTTTTTTGGTTGGGTTTTTTTTTTGGTTGAGTTTTTTTTGGTTGGGTTTTTTTTGGTTGGGTTTTTTTTTGGTTGGGTTTTTTTTTGGTTGGGTTTTTTATTGGTTGGTTTTTTATTGGTTGGTTTTTTTTTATTGGTTGGTTTTTTTTTTATTGGTTGGTTTTTTTTTTATTGGTTGGTTTGGTTTTCGTGGTTTGTTTTTGGTTGGTTTTTTTTTTTTTTTTTTTTGGTTGGTGTTTTTCTTGGTTGTTTTTTTTTGTTTTGGTGGAATGTTATATCAGCATGGCAGTGCCCTATTCATGGATTCTACTTCTTTCTTGCATTTTTCAGTTTTCTAACAGTTTTCAGAAGCCCAGAATGTTTTCTTCTTCTCCCAGGGCTTGTCTGCCTCAGAATTGAGCTGGTCTGTTTTACAGTGGGAGTATAAGCTGGGTTAAGTCTACTCAGTACACACATGAAGATGCTATATAGGAGTATTTCATTTTGTTGTAAACTGACTTAAAATAAGCCAGTGCTTCTGTCTTGTGTAGGCAAATCTTTCCTTCTTTGTCTGTCTAGAGGAAAGAATGCCAAGAGCAGAAGGGATGGGGTCCTATGTTCTCTTTTGCCTCTTGACTGAAGAGCTGCTCTCTAATTTTCTTCTTGTTGTGCCTCTCTCTGCTCAATTAATGTACCACAGAGCTACAGCAGTGGCTTCAGTATTTTCACTTAAATCACAGGATCACATCATGTTTGTTCCAACCAGAAAAACACCAAGAGCTCCCTGAAATTTGTCTTAGGAATTAGGTTCCTGGTCTCCTTTGCTGTGCAAGTGACAGTGTGTTCACAGATACTGTGCCCAGTTTGTGCAATTCAAGGCACTGTGACTGTCACTAAAAGCCCAATATTGGGTGGATGCCTTGAAATAACAAAAGGGAGTTCTTTTTAAGTTACAGACACTACAAAGCTGAGATACAGTAGAAAAGGATAGGACAGAATCATGGAATCTCACAGTAAGGGAGCACATGGGGTTTGTAAACTTCATCAAGAGGGAGGATGAAGGTGGAGGAGGAAGAAGGAAGGAGGAAGAAATCAGGGAGTGAGCTGTGTTTATTGTTACTTTAGAGCTGAAGACAACGTCTTGTGATCAGCCATCCAGAAATCCATCTTTCTGTCACTGTTACACAGTTTCTGATCAGTACATTAGGATCAAAGCTGGAGGAAAGGATGCTTCACTCCAGCAAAGTTTAAAAAGCTTTGCTCTCCCTTCCCCCCCCCAACAGTGCACCTGTGATGTCTGTGACTGGAATGGAGAGATATTTTCGTCTTGAATTCATTTCCATTAAAACACTGATGTGGTGACACTAAAATGCTTTACAAAATGGCCTGGGTTTTTAGCTGGTATGTGTGGAGATTTCTTTTGTGTGTGCACCAGTTAATTACTATTGCTCCAGTCAGCTGAGTTTAGATGTTTTCATTTTTTTTTTTTTTTTTATTAAAACTTTTGCTTAGAGATGCCTTTTGTTAAAAAAACTTAGATCTTTCTTCAAAAATCTTTATAACATGATTTAGTATCAAGTATTTAATTTTGACATGGAATGTTATAGTTCCATACTCTCTGAAATGTGCTGGTCCTTGCAGTTTTATAAAACTTCTGAAAAACTTTCAGGTTGACCTGTAACAGTCGGGGGGGTTTTTTGTTTGTTTTTTGTTTTTTCTTTTGGTAAAATCCTGTATTAAAGCCAGTAACTTGGAAAATTCTATATTAAAGCTCAGTTATCTTGAATACCACACACCTGTGAGTATCTGGATGCTCGTGGTTCTCCTCAGGCTCCTGTTCACTATTACACAAATCCACAGTGCTGTTGTTTGTAGCTTGGTATTAGATTGAATTCCTCAGAAATAAAGAAAACAAAGATAACCTGAACTCTTTGCAAATCTTTAGTAAAAGCAGAAGCACAAAGCAGCTGCTGGGAGAAGAGGCAGGTGAGCTCTTTACAGAAATAAATGGAGAGGAAGGAATCCAGGGAGTTCTTAGTTAATGCAAATTGATGAAGCTCTGTAGGAATAGTTAGAGCTGAGCAGCATCTTCCCTTCTATATCTGGAGACTTTTATGTGAGACTCTTGCAAGCAAGCATGTTTTCTGTATTGAATGCTTAAATCAGAGGAGGAAAATAATGACATTAATTATGTTAATTAATTGGATCAGGGTTATACTCTTTTCCTGCCTCTCAGCATCAGTCCTTCCTCTTACAATTCCTCTTTCTCCCATTCCATTTATAATTGCTCCCCTGCTTCTCTCCCCTCCTGGTGTGTAACAAACCTGGTGCTTTGAGGCTCGTTCTCATCAGGATGGAACCTTGTTATCCCCAAGGATGGAACCCGTGGCAGGGAGGATGATAGCAGCCTGGAAACCTGGGGAGTGGAGGTGACTTGGAACTGGGCTGACAGAGGTTGTTAAAAACGCTGAGTCGATGTTTCAACAGTCAAACTTTTTATTGAGAGGGATATAAGTAAAGCAGCGCGCTGCAGCGCGCTGGGCGGCCGGGGAAGCGCAGCTTCACCATCGGCTCGCAAGTTCGATGAGGTAAAACCAGTCCTTTTATGCTTCTCGTAAACCCCTTCCCCTTAGTCTCTTATCAGTTTATCATTGGTTTTCGTTTCGTGGGCTCCCCCAGCATTGGTTCTTGCTTCGCGGGCTTCGTTGTGTTGCTGAGGGAAATGGGTTCATGTTTTGCGGGCTTCGTTCTGCTGCTGAGGGAAATGGTCACGTGACGTCCCTGTTTGGCGGGCTCCCTGTTTCGGTCGGCCCCTCCTGTTTTTCTGATTTTTCTTCCTTGTAAGTACGCTTAAACATACACTTTAAAATAACAGGATATAACAGGATACCTCAACAAACAGCCCAAGCAGACGTTATTAAATTGAAATATCCACTCAACAAAGCAATAAGGTACAATTTTAAACCCTTATTTTTCACAGAGGTGCTCTGAGAGAACCAGGAAAACTGAGATGTCTTGTTGAGGGGGTGACAGATGACATTGCTGGGTGATGTGTGCCCAGGAGGGACGTGCAGAGCCCTGGGCTCAGATTGTGCCTGGCTCAGCACTATCAGGGCTCGGAGGGACCATTCCTGGGGAATGTCAGGTTCTTGTTCATGCCAGATGTGCAACAGGGCAGCTCAGGCTGTGAGACCTTTACAGATGAATAAATGTAGCATCCAGATCTTCCCAGACCTCTAAAGGACTCCCAAGCAAGTGGTTGGGGGTCACTGGAGCATTTTGCCTTCCTCAGGTGTGTTGTCTGTCAGGGTTTATTTCAAGGTGCTGTAGGTCCACACTGCAACATCTTCCAGTGTCTGTGATACCAGCACAACAGGGCCCACGTAAGGAGAACAAAGAGAAATAACATAAAAAGAAACAGAAGTCACCTCCCAGTCTTCCTTACCTGGAAAATGCAGCTCTGCTCTGTGTACTGAAGAAATAACAAACTTAGAATGCCAGTAAAATGTTGATCCACAAGCCAGGTTTTGTCTTTTTTTTTTTTTTTTTTTTTTTTTGAGAATTTCAGGTTGGTTGTCTGTATGTGTTCCTTAACAGAAAGCTGACTGGAAAAAACGTGAAAATTGATGCAATTCTGCACAATCTTGTCTTCCACCCATTAACCCAACTAAATATGATACATTTATCCATGCATTTCAGTTACCTGCTTAGGTTTTTTTTGTGTTTCCTTGTTTTTCCCCCAGTCTGTAGCATAGCTTGTGTTTGAAGGAATAAGCAGTCAAAATTTCTAGGGTTAGAGCACCCACATCTCTCCCTTGCATCTATGTTTATATATCAAACATAGCATATTTATATATCATATATAGCACGTATATAGCATATTTATATATCAGAAACACAAGAATGATAAAGTCATTGATTGAGAGCCACTCTGTGAAGTGCCATGGAGTCCTGGTAATGGTATTTTGGTGCAGAGAATGAAGTGCCAGAGGTGAGAAGTGTTCCTGCATTGCCATGGGGAAGAGTTTTTGTGCTGTCCAGGAGCCAAATGAAACCCAAAATGGAACATTTTGCCTGCCTCGAATCAGAACCAACCAAACCACAGCCCTCATATTAAAACCTCAGTGAGAGCTGAACCCAAGTGGTTACTGGTTCACAGTCCCAGTTCACTGGAACATTGGCTTCCCACACCAGTGGGGCTGCTGGCATGGGAGGAACCTCAAACCAAGGGTCCTCTTGGGTCCCTCCCAAGCACCTGATTCCACCCAGCAATGCAGAGCTGCTCTGAGAGGCTCTGTGATTGTGAAAAAAGACTTTTTTCTAGGTCCTGAAGGTGAATTCTGAGTTTCCAGGCACTTCCCATTGCAGCTCTGCCTCTCCCAACCTCTGCTCTGCTGCCCTGGTCTTGGGGAGGCAAGAGGAAAATGTTGGGTTAAATACAGAAGGTGAGAAGTGGCCAGGGCTGGGGAGCAAAATGGAGCAAATCTTTTCCAGTGGTGACCATGGACCCAGCCAGTGTGGTTTGGAATTAACAAAAAAAAAAAAAACATCAAAAAACAAAAACAAACAAACAAACAAACAAAAAAAACAAAACAAACAAACAAACAAAAAACCAAAAACAAACAAAAAAAACAACACCACCACCACAAACACAAACAAACAAACAAAAAAACAAACAAAAAACCCCACCAAAAATTAATCACCTGGCAGTTTTGCAGAGCCCAGTTCTTGACTAATATTTTAGCTAATGTAAGGACCACGGGTTATTAGACTTACACACTTCTAATACCTTAGATATCTTTTTTAATTTTCTGCTTCTGTTGTTTAGCTGCAGTTTTACTTTTCCAAGTATCTGCAATTTATTTTTCCTACTCACCTCTGGGTGATTAACACATATTTGCTACTTTGTAGCAAATAGAATTGTAGAAAAGCATGACTGAAATTTCCTTGGTCTTTAGCAGTTTTTTAAAGTTTTTCCTGTGGCATTTTGTTGTGTATTGTGCTGGAGTTCAGATCTCTTTATATGAGTAAGACTTTTAAAGCATGGAATGCACAACAGGAGCAATTTTTTTGTGTTTGCAGTCACTACAGGAGCCCAAATTTTATTTTAAACCTCTGAAAGAAGCTTTCTTCAACCCTTGCATGCTAACAGTTCAGCCTAGGTTTTAATGAGGAATGGGACTACATCAATCTTGTAAGCCCTTATAGCAAAGTCATGGCAGAACACTTAGTATCACCTTATTTTTTCTGATTTTTTTTTTTAACTTTCCTGAAGTCCAGCATGCCTCCTGGCCCTTCAAGATCTATCCAGTTTTAGGAGAATTTAAACTTTGAAAAGTTTGACAACTAGTGTGTCAGTCTCAAGCAATCCTTGAGGAGAAATCTGCAAAATTTCTGTAAGAAGAAATCTGTAAAACTTGCAAAAAATAACCTTGTGAATTAATTATAAGCAAAATAGATTTTTTCCTGATGTAGAATATATTTTTCACTTCGATTAGGAGCTGAAAATATATGGAAAAAAAGCTTTAAACAAGCTGTCATCCTCACTTTTCTTGGTGGATGCAGTTATCTAAAACCATAAAGTACTCAGGGGATGCACATGATTGATTGTGATAATATTTTAAATATATAATATATAGACTTCAATTTTACTTGGACTTCATGTGGCATGTGTCTGTACAGCCTATCAGCTCTGGTAAATCTTTTTAATTTTTAATTAGCAGGGTACATGTAGAGTAAGCTAGAGAAGTTATTTCATTACTGAGAGAAACTCCTTTGTGGCTGCAATTAGGAAGACTGATGAGAAGCAGCAGTTAATTAGTAATGTTAGGGACATTCTTCCACTGAGAATGGGGGAGGGTGCCTTATGTCAAGTAAATTCCAAATGGTGAAGTGCTGATTCTTCTACTGGATTTCTTAGGGCTCTAGAAAGAAAATCAGTGTTCAGGCAATGCTTAGCTCAGCTCTCCAGGGTTCATCCCCACCTTAAATCTCTCCTTTTAGCTGTGTTCTCTCAAACTGTAGGGATGCTTTGAAATTATCTAGGTTAAAAGCTGGCTTTTTTCTTCTTGTTAATCATTCCAATGATCCAGTTGCAGTGTGACCCTATAGAACTTGTGTAGGTGCTGTTGAGGAGGCAGTGATTGCTGGGCAAGGACAAGAAGTGGGGAGTTGGGGGGAAAAGTGTTTTAGGGAATTCTTAAGCTTCAGGAGGGAGTTCTGGATCTTGCCACCAAGTCACTGAAATCAGGGTATTCTGAAAATAACCTGCAGGGTTATTTAGGCTATGTAGCTCTGTGGTGTCTGCTTTACATTTCCCTTGACTTTGACTTACAGATTTCCCTTGTTTCATCAAAAAAAGGGCCAAGAAAAAAAAATCTGTTTATTTTTCAAGAAAGCAAGTACTGGACTTGAACTTTGCCAGGTAGATTTCAGTGAGCTGACAAACCCAGGTATGGATCTATACCACTATGGAAATACTTACAACCCTGTTAAACTTGGGTTTAGCTACCTAGTTCTGTTTATGACAGTTGCTTATTTTTGGACCTTGTTAACTTTTGGCATCCAGTTACCAAAACTTTTAACAGTTTTAGGGGACACAAAATTCAGACCAGTATTCTGCATTGATGCTACAGTAGTGAGGAGCAAGAGACACAGGATTGGTGTGTGACCTTCAGATTTCCTTAGCCCTTCAGCCAAAATAATCTGTTTTCAGCTTTTACCCATACCATGCAGAGACTTTTGCCATAGGATGTGCTGTGGAACAATTAGGGATCTGTTTGGAGGTGAAGATCTCTGGTTTCCATTTATCATCTAAAAGATAGTAAAACAGTTTTGGACCAAAGCTTAATTTTTTTTATACATGGAGAGGTTTATAAGCTCCAACATACACAGAAGTTCTGTGAGTTTTCTAAAAATGATCAGCTCCTTTTAGGAATACTGTTAAGCATGTCCTTGTACTCTTGGTTTCCCAAAGAGGCAAGAGATAAAGAACAAAGAAGCAAGAAATAAAGCTGGTGAGAAGTGACCTGTTTTTTCTGAAGTTGGCAATATGTAAATGTACAGCAAACACCATTTTTGTCCTGCCTAAACTCTCCAAGCTCAGGTTTCACATCACAAGATAGGGTTAAAAATCATCAAATTAAACCAAACATATTTATGAGCCATCTGGTTTCTGAGGCTTTCCAGTTGATGTTTGCTATCCTGGGTAACTATTAAGCAATTTCTGTTGCTGTAATTTTTGTGTCATTATATGGCTCCAGAAACTACATGTTTAAGAAAAACACTGCAAAGAACCAAATTCAGAATGAAATTATAAGCATTGGCAGCACTGGAGACATTTGTCATTCTTTCATTTGTACTAAAATACTTCTTAAAGTAAATGGAGAGAACAAATCTTTTTTTTTTTCCATTTTTTTTTTTCTTTCAATGTGACAAATTTAAGTTAGGCAAGTGAACTGGAGGTTGTATTATCTCTTACAATATTGCAAGGGGAATCAGACTTCATGAGGGTGATTTCCAGTACAGCCACGAGCTTTCTGTATGATTTGAGGAAGGCTACTTAGTCTTGCTGCCTTAATTCTTCTCCTATTTGACCTATTTTATCTCCCTTATTAACACATAGTGAGATGTAAACCAGTATGTTCTAGTTCCTTGAAACAGATCCAGTGCATAGATTTTTTTTTTATTGGCCCTTTTTTTGATGAAATAAGGAAAATCTGTAAGTCAAAGTCAGGGGAAATGTAGAAGTGTTGCTTTAAAAAAAAAAGTAGATTTTTTTTTTTTCCACATTGAATGTTTGGTTACTGATAAAAGGTTTCTGCCAGCATTAGGTTTTCAACTGGTGGAGGAAACAGAAGAGTTCTTTACAGGTGTGCATTTGTATTGTGTTTCCATTATGTGTCCTTATCTGCTCCTGAGATAGCACAGCACCAATGAATATATTTAAAATACCCTCATGTTTCTGTGGTGATGTGATTGATATTCCTCATGCCAGCTCAGTCTTTGGGGACACTGAGTCAGCTTTCAGAGTATGGTTTCATCTTGGGAACAGAGAGGAGACTCTGGTATAATTGCTGGTGTTGGGTTTCTAGGTGAAACCAAATGCTGGGGTTATTAGGAAGTAACATGTTTTGTGAATCCTGGCTGAAGCACAGTAATCAGCTTCTCTTTCTCTGACTCGCTTCATCTCCCCTTTTTTGACAGAGCTGTGTGCTGACATTTATCAGTTTCATTAAGTCAAATTGGATTTTATGGCTCCTGGAGCCTTTCTGACTCTTTTGTCTATGGTGCACAGCGTTCCCAGTCTCCCCCAATTCCATCCCATCCTGCCTCTTCCCTTTCTCTTGTGCCTTTCTATCTCTTGTACACAGGGAGCAGGAGCTCCTGGCTGGCTGAGCTCAGGGAAGGATGCACCAGTGTCTGTGGGTCCAGTAAGAAATCACAGAATCATAGAATGGGCTGGGTTGGAAGGGACCTCAGAGATCATCAAGTCCAACCCTTGATCCACTCCCGCTGCAGTTCCCAGCCCATGGCACTGAGTGCCACATCCAGGCTCTTTTGAAATATCTCCAGGGATGGAGAATCCACCCCTTCCCTGGGCAGCCCATTCCAATGTCTGATCACCCTCTCCATAAAGAAATTCTTTCTAATGTCCAACCTAAACCTCCCCTGGCACAACTTGAGACCTCTTGTGCCCTCTTGTCTTGCTGAGAGTTGCCTCAGCCCAACCCCCCCCTGGCTCCAACCTCCTTTCAGGGAGTTGGAGAGAGTGATGAGGTCTCCCCTGAGCCTCCTCTTCTCCAGCCTCAACACCCCCAGCTCCCTCAGCCCTTCCTCACAGGACTTGGGCTGGATCCCTTCCCAGCCTCCTTGCTCTTCTCTGGACCTGCTCCAGCACCTCAATCTCCTTCCTGAGCTGAGGGGCCCAGAACTGGACACAGGACTCGAGGTGTGCACAGTTTGTTTCTCTTCTTCAGTTATTCCCACCTGGAATGCAGATGAAAATAATGCAGATGAAAATAATGCAGATGAAAATAATGCAGATGAAAATAATGCAGATGAAGATGAAAATAATGGTGGGTTTGTGCCTTTAGTTTCAAAGCCCAGATTCTCAGATGCATAAAGGGAAGAAATAAGAGTATGCAAAGAATAAAGTACATCCTATTCAGTGTCAGTGTCCTTTGGAGGTGACAGCAGCAGAGCACTGCCAGCCAGGGTGCAAGGAAGACATTTGACATCTCCGCTGCCAAAATGTTAAAATCCTCTGCTGAAGTTTGTGCTCAGATTCACAATCCCTCTTCTTAGTCTCCTCTGACTGTGCGACTGCTTCCCTCTTGGGGAATCCATCTGGCACTGGGAGGCTCAGCTGTTAGGGAGCCCATTTGGGAATCATCTGGCACTGGCAGACTCCACGTGGTGTTGGAGGACTTGCTGGCAAAGTTGTGGTCCCTGCCTTGGAAGCTGGCACTGATTTCAAGCTGAGGGGGTGAGGAAGATGTTTGGAAGTTGTTTGACTCTTGCCTAGAGCTGATAGGACCATGCTTGGGAGACAACAGGAAGGGCAGGGGGTTGTCTACAGTCACTAGCACAGTAACCACATCTTTTCTTCAGCCTGGGCACTGCACTGCATGTCCTTGGCACGTTGATATGAGAACCAGAATCCCCTTTAAAGCCAAGCTGAGACTTGCCTGTGCCCAGCACACTGCTGCCTGCTCCCTTGCAGGGCTCTGCCAGTGAAGCATCCTTGGAACTGAGCTGGCTTTCCATCACCCATCAAAGTAACTTGAATACCTAGACTTGCTCTGAGTACAAGACAGTAAAATAGGAATTCAGTGCCCCAAAAGCAACTCCTCTCCACCTAGCCCTCCCAAAATATTGTGGTACAGAAGAATACAGCAACAGATTCCAGCTGGGATATTTCAGGTGTGATGATGGTGCTGTGTCAGGTGTCAGGGTTTAACACTGGCCTGGCAATGAAACCGAGTGACAGATTCTCTCTATTAATCTCTCTCTTCTCCCTGATAAAGAAAGGAGAGAGAATAAGGGAGAGAGACTGATGGGTTGGAAACTAAACTACACAACTTTAATGAAACAGTAATGATAAATAGGAAAAATTATTAAATATATACAAATATACAAGAAAGTGGATACCACATTCCTCCCCCCTCTCCCCCGATAGCTCTCACATCACCACCGAGGCTGCAGGGCAGCTCTGGGAAAGTCCAGGCTGGACTCCTGGAGTCAGCAGCAGTTGGGAGCTGGAGGCAGGAACACACAGATATGGGCTGGGATGGATCAGGAGCACAGGCAGAGGAACGGACGGGATCCTTCCAGGATGCCAGGTGAAGGAAGGGAAGCAGGAAAGGCAGGAAGGGCAGGCAGCCGGAAGCTGGAAGCAGGAAATCAATGGCTTGGCCCTCGTGATCCCTCAAATTTATCCTGAGTATGAGGTGTATGGGATGGAATACTCTGTTTGGTCAATTCTGGCATCTCTCTTGTCTGTTCCTCCCCAAAGGAGGCTGCAGGTGGGACCTCTTTATTCCTTCTGGAGGGTAAAATGTTCCTCAGAGCTGAGCAGTGCCCTTGGCTCTGCACACCAGTCTCTAGCAGTAACTATAAACATGGAGTGGGATCAGTCCTAGGAGCAGACACTGCCTGAGAAACTTGCTGTTAATTTCAGCAAGTGCAGCTACTCACAAGAGACTGAGCTGAAAGCAAAAGTACAAGACAGAAAATCACCTTTATCCTGGCCCAAACCAGGACATCAGGTTGCATGGCTCTTTTTTTCTTACAGCAAAGAAACTTCTTGTTGAAGTTCCTTCTTTACTTCTTGTTGAAGCCTTTCCTAGGTGGAGGGTCATACAAAGTCTTCACCATCTGCTTCCAAAAGAATAAACTATCTACTACTGACTGTGCAGTTCCCTCAGAGGATGTGCATATGCTGTGCATACTGTCACACTTGCTCATTACTGTAGAGAAAGTGGAGTTCTTCTGCTTGCAAAGAAGCAGTGGCTTTTATTGACCTGGTAGATGACTGGTATGGTGGTTCCAAGGGATTCTTGGAAGTCCTTGGGAGACTTGGGATATTTACAGCATCATTTGCAACTTCCTGATGCAGAGGACTCGAAGGGAGAGCTGGCACAGAGAAGATGTTTTGAGATGTGTGATTATTTGAGAGCTCTGGAAGAAGCTTTGTTGAGCACTGATGGGGACTGAAATGACACCAATGATTTATCTGATATTTGGGAAAATCTCTAATGGGTTACCAGATGGGATGTGGCAGCTCTTGAAAAACATACAGAGAAAGGAACAGTCCTGTTAATTTTGGTCTTTTCCAAAGCCCAAAATACTTGTCCAATTTCCAAATATTTGGTCTTTTCCTGTGGATGATGATCTGCTAATTACAGCAAGAATTTCAGGCTCTTTACAGCTGAAAAGGTAAAATGGGATGGTGCATGAGCAGTCCAGGCATGACCTAAATGTACAGAGAGAGATGTGCTGCATTTTGTGGGCACAGGGAACCAAGGAACACGTACTTGGCCTTGAACCATGCTCATTTTTGGATGTCAGAAGAGTTTGCAAAAGTCAGTTTCCTATCAAAAGCAGACTGGTACAATTAATAAATCTTGGTTGGCTTATGCCATGAGCAAACCCCATCATGTTTTTTCAAACCAAAGGTGATTTTCTGGGGGTGAGGAGGTTAGAATATGAGATGCTTTCTGATCTTTAGAAAGACTCTCCTGGGATATGGAGTCTCTCTCATTTTTTCCTCTGATAAAGGCCTGGTTAAAATGAGGAATTACCCAAAGGAGCTGGTGGTCTCCTGCCTTTTCCCCACTGATCATTTCCAGAGAGTGATTGCTTTTCTCATGATTCCAGAAGAATTTAGGATTTCAGATGGTAAGTGGTGCTGGAGCAGGTCTGGACTCCAGCAATCACAGGTGTTTCATGAATTCACTCTAATAGAAGATGTTTTAGTTTTCTTTTGAACAAACATAAGACTTGAGATATTCAGAAAATTCAGTATTTGTGGGTTTTGTTGGCTTGTTTCTCATGCAGACTTCCGAGGTAAAACCATAAATGCATCCATTTGTGTTTCTCTGCTGCCTGCAAAATAAATAGCTCAGGACTGGTGGGAAGGACTGGACTGTCCCCAGTAATTTCAGGCACTATTTTGTTCATTATTTTAAACAAGGTCTGAAGAAAAGTCAGGAATTTTCCCAAGAATCTTTATTTCTTTGCAGAGACTCATTCTGGTTTTTTCTGTTTTGATGTCCTTGCACTGAGTCTATACTGGGTGGAGGGGTTTTTTGTGAAATTCTTGTCTTCAGCATGGAACTTAAGACAGACTGAAGCATCTTTGAAAGGAACGCAAGAGACTCCCCCTTGTCTTAAAATGGATCAGATAAGTGCTGATATGGTCCTGCTATTGGTCATTTGGGTTTTTTACCACTCATTCCCTTCCATAAAACTGTCTGGATATAAGTTTTCAAAGCACAGTTGTGGTTTTAAGATTATCAGAATAGCCACAATAGTGTTGGTTTTGCCAGTCCATTAGAATAATTCATCAAGCCCCAAAGCTCATCCTTGCAGTGATGAGAGGCAGTAATCTGAGACCTTCTTCCTTGAGAGGAAAGAAATTCCTAATTTCACCATTTCTATTTTGATCAGTGAAGTGGAAGTGAAGTGAAAGGAAGGGCTCATTATATATAAGGACTTTTGAGAAGCAAAATAAAAGGCTTCATAGGAAAGATCCTCCCTTATCTGCTTTCCATTTCATATCATAGCCCAGAGATTTCCTCTCCAAACCATACCTTCCTCTCTTGGGAATCTAAAATAAAACTAAATTAAAATCCAAGAGATGGAAGTATCCTTCTAGTTACAGTCATTCTTTACAACTTGACTGTCTTCTGGGTTTTGTGTTCTGAGAACAGTGGGATCATCTGGCTGTCATTCCCACCATCTCCTATGGGTTTTTTTGTAGGGGTTAAAAACTGAAATGCAAGTAACAACTCTTCTGTTTGCAAAGTCAGTTTCCTATCAAAAGCAGACTGGTACAATTAATAAATCTTGGTTGGCTTATGCCATGAGCAAAACCCATCATGTTTTTTCAATCCAAAGGTGATTTTTTTGGGGGGTGGTAGAAAAATAAAGTGCAGATCTTGGCACAAATGACAGAAGTGTCTTTGAAAAGAAATAAATAATTTGCCAAACAGCCATAAAATAATCTAATTCATCCTTAGCTTATAGTCTGTTCAGGAATTCTGCATACCAGGGTTCTCCCACCCACTGTTTACACAAAGTTCATTGCCTGTAACACTTATCCCAATTGCAATCTGAAAAAAAAAAAATTCTGCACCTCTCACATGTGCTGGCTGAGAGTTTAGGTATTCATATTGGAGACTCATCTCTCAGGTGGCAAATATTTGGGACAGTAGGAACAAGCTTAGTCCTAATCCTTACCATTAGTGAAACATCCAGATCATGGGAGACTGCCCAAACTCCCCTCCCCTCAGAGACTTGGCTCTCATGCTTCTCTGAAGCAGTAAGCAATTAAAACATCACTCTTTTTAATGCTCAGCATACCATCAGGGCTTCATACTTATTAAATTGTCTTGTTATTAAGCAGACTGTTTATATTGGTGTTGTGATTTCAGTTAGCATCCTACCCCTGTCTGCACAGATGGATTTCCTGGGGACTACTCGAAGTCTCTCCTTTTTTTTTTCCTCAACTCCCTGGTAGTTCACAGTTTTTCTTTCTAACAGAGCTTTCCCCAACCTCATACATCCTATACCCTAAAAAGTGATTTTCTTGCCATGTTGCTGTGGCCTCTTGGGCCTCACTGACAAAGGACATGAACTATGATGTCTGAACTATTCTCTCATTCTCAGTTTGTGCTGTTGCTATTGAGGAGGGATTTCCTTTTGCTTCCTGCTGTCCTCTGGGATGCTTTTCCCTCTGACTGAGACCTCTTCTTTGTTTTCCTGAATTTTTGACCTCCTCAGTCTGGAAATGGTGCCTGCCTGCCACAGTCCTCTCCTTGTCTTCAGTTCTGTCATAGAATCATAGAATCAGCCAGGTTGGAAGGGACCTCAGAGATCATCAAGTCCAACCCTTGATCCACTCCCGCTGCAGTTCCCAGCCCATGGCACTGAGTGCCACATCCAGGCTCTTTTGAAATATCTCCAGGGATGGAGAATCCACCCCTTCCCTGGGCAGCCCATTCCAATGGCTGATCACCCTCTCTGGAAAGAAATTCTTTCTAATGTCCAACCTAAACCTCCCCTGGCACAACTTGAGACCTCTTGTGCCCTCTTGTCTTGCTGAGAGTTGCCTGGGAAAAGAGCCCAACCCCCCCCTGGCTCCAACCTCCTTTCAGGGAGTTGGAGAGAGTGATGAGGTCTCCCCTGAGCCTCCTCTTCTCCAGCCTCAACACCCCCAGCTCCCTCAGCCCTTCCTCACAGGACTTGTGCTGGATCCCTTCCCAGCCTCCTTGCTCTTCTCTGGACCTGCTCCAGCACCTCAATCTCCTTCCTGAGCTGAGGGGCCCAGAACTGGACACAGGACTCAAGCTGTGGCCTCCCCAGGGCTGAGCACAGGGGCAGAATCCCTTCCCTGGACCTGCTGGCCACGCTGTTCCTGAGCCAGCCCAGGATGCCATTGGCCTTCTTGGCCACCTGGGCACACTGCTGGCTCCTCTTCAGCTTCCTGGCAATCCAGACTCCCAGGTCCCTTTCTGCCACTCTGTGCCCAGCCTGGAGCTCCCCATGGGGTTGTTGTGTTGAACCTCATCCCGTTGGAATCAGCCCAGCTCTCCAGTCTGTCCAGGTCCCTCTGCAGAGCCCTCCTGCCTTCCAGCTGATCCACACTCCCCCCCAGCTTGGTGTCATCTGCAAATTTGCTGATGATGGACTCAATCCCCTCATCTAAATCATCAATAAAGATATTAAACAGAACTGGGCCCAACACTGATCCCTGGGGGACACCACTGGTGAGCGGCCGCCAACTGGATCAGCACCACTCTCTGGGCCCGGCCCTCCAGCCAGTTCCTAACCCAGCACAGATGTCCCTGTCCAAGCTGTGGCCTGACAGCTTTTTCAGGAGAATGCTGTGGGAGACGGTGTCAAAGGCCTTGCTGAAGTCCAGGTAGACTCCATCCACAGCCTTCCCCTCATCCACCAGGCAGTGCCCTGATCATAAAAGGAGATCAGGTTGGTCAGACAGGACCTGCCCTTCCTAACCCCGTGCTGGCTGGGCCTGATCCCTGTCTGCGCTGCTCTTTGGAGTCTGAGGTCACCTTGTAGCTTGCTGTTCCCAGATTGCTGCCTTTTGCCACTGCTCGCTACAGCATTTTTTTTTGTAGCTGTGTTCAGAACTGGCACACAGTGTACTTTGGGTCTACCACAAGGCCATGGCTGGATGGCTTCAGGCAGGTTGTGTACCCTGGCACTTCCCTTTTTTCCAACTCTCCTGAGCCCATCTCCTTTTCTACCGTGTTCATTTGGCATCATCCTCAGGACTTTGGACCCACTGATTTCTGCTCCCTGCTCCTAAAAGGACATTTTGTAATGGCACAAACCAACCAACTGGTAGCTTCCCCTCATCCTCATGGCTGTTTTCACCTTTTGGTCATTGGTTTCTTGTTTCTGTGGTTACCTGTTTATTTTGGAGTATCTTTCTCTAATTCTCCTTTGAAGTAAAATCTGTGGTATTTAGGACTAACCTGGCGTGGTCTGTAAATTATTTGTGGTGCTTTTCTTGTCAGTTGTGCAAAATAGTCTCTAATTTCTTAATTATAAGTCATGTGAACTTGTTTGCTTCTGGAGAGGGTCTGGAGTAGCAGCCCATGGTGCTAACAAGAGTTTCTGTCATCAAAAGTAAAATAATCCATTCTGACTTCTCCAAGTCTGTTGAGTTGGGATTTAAAGGGATTGTGAACTGTTCTCTTGCTTTATTATATTATTTTGGTGTCTTATATTGTTCCATTTGAATCTTTAATTAAACACATATTGGTGTTTATATATATATATACACATACAGAAGATTGGGAAATTATTGTTGTTAGTAAACTTTAAACACCTTCTCTCTCTGCTCTTTCATTCTTTCTTTCCATTGCTCTTCTCAATTCACATATTTTGGATAGTCATAGCCTACCTTGCAGGATTCCTTTGGAAATCAAGAGATGTCTAGGGATCTAGGGAGTCTATATCCTAGTTTTCTGTTTATGCTCATGTTCTTAACATTTAACCTTAATTTCTCTTCATTAATTGTCATGTCTGGCTCTCATCATCCTGCTTTGTCTCTCCTTCCTCAGTGTAATTCCCATCCACTTTTCTTCATTCCTAAAGCAGGATTTTCCTGGCCACCAGATGGTTAGTTACTAGTGCAGATTTACTGGAAACATTTTTCACTGCAGTTAACCTAGTGATCTATGTAGTCTTAGTTCAATGGACACCATGTGAGCTCTTTTTCTTCTAGGTTTGCTTGTTCCTTCACTGGAGTCTGTGCCAGTGATGATAAAAGCCCTCCATTTCCCTGGGTTGCATGTAAAAATGTTTTTTTAAACTTCAGCTTGCTTCCTAGACATCCATTTCCTTGGAAACCATTTTTTTAATGCCACGTGGCTGCTGGACAGGCTCTGGTTCTTCATCTGCATCTTTCATCTTCTGGATTTTTCTTCAAAGTTACTACTTGATTCCGAACTTCTCCACAGCATAAAATAAAGGACTTCTTGCTTTTCCATATCCTGGTATTTACTGTGGGGAAGAGGATATCATGGAGGGAAAGAATAGAATGGGACCCTTAAGAGCTTCTTTCCAGAAGGCACCAAAGCAGCTTTGGCTCCTACTGAACAAACCTCAGGTAACACAGAGTATTGGGGGGGTTAAATACAGGGCTTTGGTCATGAAGAATGCAAGGGATACCAACAGAAGAATCAGTTTTTAATCTTGTACTTTTCTCTAACCTAGTTGAGCTGATCCAGATAGCAGTCTCCTCTTGTCACATGAGAGATTTCTTGCACATTTTAAGAAGTGCAAAGTAAATGTGTGACAAACCAATTCCCTGTGTGGCACTTGCAGCCAGGATTTCTTTTGGCCAACTCAAGACATTCAGCCAGTGAGGAGTTTAAGCTGGTTTTTAGGCTTTTCCTGTAAAGCTTTTATCTCCCTACTAACTAGCTTAGATTTAACACCTAAGTACTAGGTGGCTGAAGTCATAAATCCCACATTTATGTTTATACAGGACAATTTATGGTAAGAAATAGCTCAATCTCCTGTGCATCCCACCTTTTCACAACTTATGCCTATGAAAACTAAGTTTTGGCACAGAGCAATTGGAATCTCTCTTTCTGGAAAGGAATTTGGCAGACACTGAGAGGAGACTTGTGGCAGAACTTCCATATTTTCCTGGCGGTATGGAGGAGAAATTGTAGAGGATGGAATCTTCCATGCTGCTCCACTATAGCTGCTGCCAAGGGGCTGGTGGTAGGCAAACTGCTAGGTGAAGTTTAGCAAAAAACCTCCTGTATTCATAGTCTCAAATGAAAATAAAATTTGAGAAAGATGGCCCTTTCTGACAAAGGAAAACCAGAAGACCACAAGCTCTGATACAACTGGATAAATCTCATCTGTTAACTGGAAAGCTAAATTAAAAGTGAAAATAGTTGTGGTCTAAATAAGAAGGAGGGTAAAGCAAGTTACTGTGAAAAATAGACTGGGCACTAGGAGGAAAGCTAGGGGTTTGCAAGGTTGATATGAGCTGTATTTCCTTGATATTAGGATTAATGGCACACCTATTATTAACCTGTGCCTAATACACAGTGTGTAAACCAGTTCAGAAATGGCACTGAACAAATCACATTGTTGCAAATATGATAGCAAAAAGTCTTTTTACAAAAAAAAAACAGAAAATGCAAAGGTTGAAACCTGCTCTCCATGAATAGACCTAGAAGGTCCTAGTCAAAATATATTAGATTGTTATTATTCTTTAACTTGCAAAGCAGCTGAATATCCCTGTGGAACCCAAGAGCTTGCTGCCTGAAAGCTTCCTGGTGTATTCCCCAGAGACCCATCATGTTCTTTTATATTCATACCACACAGTGGACTGTAAAAAATTCAACACCAACAAATCAACCAGTGAATGCCATTAAAAAGAAAAATCTGGGAAGGAAGGAAGGCTGCCTTTTTGTACAGATGTAGCAAAAAGGATCTCAGAAGTAGCTTTCTGCCTTATTTTGGAAAGCTGATAGAGTGTGTCCTTGTCACTAGAAAATCACCAGCTGCAGATGTAGTTTGAAACTGCTGGGTTTGTTGCAACTTCAGAGTGTTGGAAGACTGAAAAGAGTTCATGAGGTGTAGGGGACATTCATGAGGACATTGTTATTACAGTCTCTACAGAATAAGGTGGGCTTAAGACAGCCTTTTATTCCATGAGTCATTGTCTCTTTAATGCTCTTCCTGTTGGTATTTACTCAAACCTAATGCAATTTTTCCATTATTTTGCTCAAACTTGTAATAAAAATCCAGCATATCACTTGAGTCCCCTTTTGCCCTCTTTAAATATCAAGAAAATGCTTGCTTGCTTACTTTTCATACTGAGATACTTCCAGCATTTTGAGACTTTCTAAAATGACTGTTACACACAATTTGAAAAGACTCTTGGGTTCAGGTTGTTTAGAGCTGATTTTTAAATTTTTCTTTTTTTTAAATGAAATTTTTGACAGCAATGTTGCAAAAACAGTTTATATGAAAGCAGCTGAAGGAGCAGACAAATCTTAATAGGAGGGAAAGGCAATGAAGTGCACACTGGAGTATTTAAGGGTGTTCATTCTTAGGTTACCATAATCAGAATTCCATAAAGAAGCTGAGACAGCCCAGGAGGGCTTTGATGTGACAGATTAAAGAAAATCTTAAGGGATCTTTTAATAGTTTTTCACAAAACCTGAGAAATGGGCTAATTTGGAAATTAGCAGAAAGCATCGAATGGATGACAAGGGTGTTAACTGTTTACTTCTTCATGAGGATAGTTTTGTTTTTTTTTCTTTTAAGCATTTTAAGCTCAATAGGATTGTGACCAGGCTGAGGAAGGAAAGCTTGATAGGAGTTTGTTTATTCCATAGCAGTAAACACTAGAAACCTGTGTTACAGATACTATAGCAGCATCAAACTTCAGAAAACTAATATAATGTTGTAAAAGTCCTTTCTGGGAATAGAGATCATAAGTTTTCTTAGAGGCATGATCCAAAAACATCATGTAATGAGTGCCCCATGCTCTCCTTCCTCAACCACAGGCCTCTCTCTCCCTCACGAAGTAAATCTGTGTCCAAATGATGGAAAAAGTTTAAATAGAAGACTTGGAAATAAGTTTATTCCCAGCATGAGATGTTTCTGGAAAAAATGGTGCTGTGACAAACACAAAAATATCTAATGTAGAAGTTTAAGAGAGTATTTTATGCCACTGTGCAAAACTTCAAGCATAAAAATGTAACATGCCTGGTGCTATTGAGTTGCTGGCTATTTAATTACAGTATATATATGATTGTGTGAAAATATAATATAGGATGTAACCAGAAATATCATATTTCAGCTTCAGTGCCCTGCTTTTTACTGAGGAAAAAAAAAAAAAAAAGGAAACTTTGGTCAGTGTAGGTGTTGCCATTAAAAGTGTAAGTATCAGAGTAAAGAAATGTGTAGCCAACTCAGGAAGCTACCTTAGCCCACAGAGAGTGTTAGTCTACTTGAAATAAACAGGAAAGATTTCATTTTATTAGCTGTTATCCCAATTTACTTGCAACTGAATTGGAATAATTTCTATCCAAATACATCTGGATAAACTTTAATTTTCATAAAATGAAATGACACACTGAAAAACCTGAAGGGAAAATTTAATCCTGTGTAGCTCAGATGAAACTTTCTCTACGTTTTCTCAGTGGTTAGGAGGTTTGTGAACAATCATAGGGGTTTTTTGGGGTTTTTTTTATTTTCAGAGCTGCTGGCAGAGTGCATGAGTTTGGGTGAGAAATGGAAGCAATGGTTCAGCTGTGAGTTAGAGCAGTGAAGATTCTGGGGTCCTCTTAAATGAAGCTAAAATCACCCCAAAGAAAGGAGGACAGGAGCATGCTGGATATTGTCACCTCTTCACCCCAGCTGAGCAATGGTTTTGTCACATTCACTGCTGCTGGTTGTACCACTGAATCCCTGAGTAAGTGGAAGTCCATCTCGGGTCTGACAACTTGAATTTATTTTTATTTTTAAAAGAAAAAATATAATTGTTAGGAAGAGTGGCTCTTTCTCATCATCCACCAGTCTATAGAGTAGAAAAACATCTCCAGTTCACTTTTGAGTAGCCAGAAAGTGGAGACACATGTCCTTGGCTGTATCAGTACAACATCTCAGTCCTGAAACACTGGGATTCATCCTTCCTAGGCCATCCAGAGAGGATTCAGTTCTCTCACAAATCCATGACTGGCACACATGCAAGGAACTGCTGTCTAGAGGTAATTTTTTTGTCCTGATGGGAAGCCCCCAGACAGATCATGTCATCTGGACATTTCTCCCTTTAGAGAAAGGTAATCTCATTTTATTATTAGTTTTTGTCTTCTTACCAAGCTACTGCATTGTTTGGTGTCAGGAATCACAGTCATCTGCATCAAAGCTTCCAAGATGAAGCAAAAAAGTCTGAAAAAATGAAAAAAACACCCCAAAATCATCCTCATCTTGTCTTCCTTTAACTCTGAAGGAGGGAAACTTCCTTCTTTGTTACACTACAGACTATGTGGAGTGTGGGTTTGGTTGAAATGGTGGGAAATAATTCTGTTAGTAGTTCCCTGTATGCAAACTGGGAGAGAGAACTGGGTAGGACTTTTGGAACCCAGTAAACAGGTGAAGAGGGGTTATTCAGGGCAAGCACTGGGTGTTACCAACCTGTTCCAACAATGACTTCTGTAAAACATTTGGGGTTTTTATATGCAAAATCAGATGGAGGAGCAGCAGCACAATAGTGGTTTGTGTCACAGCAATGTTGTACAAGAAAGAAGCTTTCTGCAGGGTCTTAAAACTTGTTCAAGGGTTTAATGTTGAAATGTCACATCCTTCTACAGCTGCACCAAGACCACTTCCCAGGGCAGAATTGAGGTGCAGCTTCAGACCAAAGGAAAAGAGGCATCAGTATCAATCTCTGGGTAGAGAACTGATGAAAAGCAATTCTGTCTGTGTTAACCTTGCCATTTGATTTGATTAGCTGATGCATTTATTTGATAATTTCAGAATTTGATTGTTTAAGACGTTGCCATTACCTGTTTCATTTATTGATCCAAATTCTTGGTGACCTAGACTTGGCTATGATTAGATTTTAATTTAGAGAATTTAAACCAGTTTTTGCCTGGTCGTATGTTGTTCTTAATATTTCCCTGCTAATTTTTAGAAAGAAAAATCTGTGCAGAGTGCATAGATCTATATTCTGTATATTCCTGTCTCTCTTAAACCCAGGAGCCATGAGGGGAAAAAAATTATAATTTAGCTTTGGTATGTGAAAGATTAGTTGCCTGTCTTTAAATTAAATCCTTTGTTCCCACATAGTGCACAATACTTCAAACATCAGTGAAATAACACCCTGTAAGTTACAGTTTGCCCAATACAAGGTTCAGAATTACCCAGTAACAGGAAATTATCCACAAACTGGTAGCAAATCTTTGATACATCAGTTCAGATCCATAAAACCAGGTTATTACTGTACTGTGAACTGAGTTATCAGAAATGTCCCTGAAAATAGCAACAAAAAAACCCATTTAAAGCCCCAAAATTTAGCCTGAAATATCATTGTATCATTTAAAATGTCTTACCAAGCTAATATATTCAGAGACCTGGTTGGAGGTAAAAAACTTCTGTATTTAAGAGGCTTCTTCAGTGCAAGGCAGACAATCCTGAAATGGTTATGAGTGAGCACAGTGTGCTAAGGAGCAGAGGGAAAGCTGTAACTGTGTCCAACCATTGGAGGGAATCAAGGCTGGATTTCAACAGAGAGGTGCAGAGCTCCACCAGGAGCTCTGTTCTGCAGGAAACACCAATATGTGAGATATCCAAACATAGCCCTGCAAGACATCTTGACTCCCTGTTGCTTGAGTGTATCTAGAACACTTTGGAAAAAAGTGTCAGTGATGCTAAAGCCTGATTTCTTCATGGCTTTTTTTGTCTGT
Organism: Heliangelus exortis; assembly: GCF_036169615.1. Taxonomy (NCBI): domain Eukaryota; kingdom Metazoa; phylum Chordata; class Aves; order Apodiformes; family Trochilidae; genus Heliangelus; species Heliangelus exortis. The sequence goes on from NC_092426.1 coordinate 37,672,143, forward strand.
TTCACACCAAGCTACTTGGGCTTTATGTCATGGTAGAGTAACCTGCCAAAGCAAGGAGGAGTCAAGGGTGTGATTTCCAGTGGAGTCACCTGAGCAGCCACTCCTGCTCCAAAAGTGGGGAACCACAGGACCAGTTGGGTCCCTGAGGTTATTGAGTGCAGCTTCCCACAACCCCAGGCAGCCCTGTAATGGAAGTTGAAATGAGAAAGGACCACAAAGCATTCATCCTGTGCTAGGGATGCTGGAAATGGAAAAAATCAAGAACTGGCTGTGGTGCTAAAGTCTCAAATCTATGGCAATGGAGCAGGGATGTCTTACAGGTTTTCTGATCCAGGTGTAGAAGCCAAGGATTAAGTCTTACCTCTTCTCCAGGTGCCAGTTGTATCCTTCTACCTGAAAAGAAAGTTCCATGCCAGTTGTCACTTGGTTTGAACTGGATCACAAAGATCCAGATACTGCTGCAGCACTGCAGAAGTATCAACCCAAAGTCTGTAACTGAACATGTGCTCTGTAGAATGCTCGTGGGAGCAGCAAAAAGTAGTAGTCTAAGTTTTGTTTCACTAGCTTGCTCCTTCTAAACATCTGAAATCAATTTTGAACAGCTTAGATAACAGTAACCCACATGCTAAGATGCTTCCTTTTGAATAGAATATGCTGAAAGAAAATGACTTTGCTGAATTTCTAAAATGCTTGTTGTAACTTTTCCAAGCAAGTTGTCCTATGTACTAATCCTAGGAGAAAGGAAGTGAAGTGCTAACTGTGCAGCAGGCCTGCAGCCCTGATTTTTGTTGGTAATAAAAAAATTGGGCTCATCCTTCCCTGCTCTGCTGTAACTCAGTGATTAGGCTGCCTTCTAAAGAGCAGAGTTAGGTTCTAACACCACTAATGATATTTCTCATGGATGTCTCCAGTAATGGCATAATGAAAAAGTAAGAGGCTTTCAGGGTATTTACTGGTCCCCTTCATACGAGCTGCAAGTTCAATTGGATGACCTGATCTGCCTCTTTTCTCCCAAGTCTCAAATAACCAAATTTCTGGAAATGGCAGAAGCAGTATGGGTAGAAGACACTTCAGTCTTGGTTTATGTGTTGAATGCAAGAAACATTCAAAACTGGTCATTATCCACAAAATTTTACACATACCAACAGATTGAGACTTTCCCTTCTTTGTCTTAATGCAGGAGCCTCTTGTGTTTCCTGTTCATCCAACATTAGTGTGCAATTAAAGCATCATGGGCTACAAGACCTTGTTTTATGGTCACTGCCTTGACAATAACAGAAACAACAAACTAGGTGGTAGAGGACATCTTGAGAAGATACAGGATGTAGGGTTGACTCTGTTGTTCATTTCTTTTGCAACACCTGCTATCTATCCCTGTCTTCTGGAAAAAAACACCCTGAACAATAAACAGAAATAAAGCTTTTAATGTTTTCCTAGCTTGAGGGCTTTTCAGCTTAAGACATAAAGCAATGTGTTTTTACACACATATATCTTGGGGAAGGTAACAGAAGTGATGGTTGAGTATATATGGATTGCAGAGTGGCTCTGAAAAGGTGCTTGAGAAAAGCAGTCAATTAAAATATGGCTTCAGGGAATGGGGACAGAGGAAGAGCCTTTTTCAGGAGCCTTTTTTAGGAGGAGGAGAGAGCTGCTTTTGGCTGTCAGATATGTGATGGGCATTAGCAGCAGGAATTACAGACAGTGCCCTGAAGAAAGAATCAAATTGTCTGTTGAAGACAGTGGTAAAATGTATATCCTCTCCCTTAACAAAAATAACTGTGTTTTCCCTCCAAGAGATCAAGCAAGTCAAGGGAATTTAGTGGGGTTTTTTCCTACTCATGGCATAAACCAAACTTTCACAACTGTTCATAAAATGGCAAGCCACTTCCTCCCATCATCTTCCTTCTGCTTTTTTATCCCTGGCAGAGCTTATGCCATGGGGAGCAGAGGAAGGATTCTCAAAAAAATGGGCAATACCTAAGGTTGTGTCTTGTCTCCTTTTTCCTCCATGCATCTTTATTTGCTGTACCATGTCTTCAGTGTCTCATGTCTGAGAATTTGAGGTCTTCTGAGCTGGGATTCTGTTTTCTGTACTGGGTAGAGCCTGGTGCTATTTATCTGTGTTATCTACATGGAAGGTATTCTTGCTCAGAGCTTCTACCCTACCTAAACTTAATAATCAATGGAAGGGCTGAAAATGGTACCCAGTGCTTCAGGTCTTGAGTCTTCAGGTCTTCTCTTCACCTCCTGAATTTCACACAAGATGTTTCACAGAGCTCTAGGAAACCACAGCCTCATGTAGCCTAAAAAGAGGTGGCCAACAGCCAGCTTTCAAATAAACACTTTCTGCTCCCTCATTAAAAGAAAACATTATCATTATATTAAATTACAAGTCAAATGGTGAAGGTATCTTTCCTGGTGCACTAGATATTATCTTTTAAAGTCGTAGAGCCCAGGGTGATTTTTTTTCACACGGGGGTGACCAAGTAGGAAAAAGGGAAAAGGCAAACAAATCTTGAACACTGGTTGTTTTTCACATTCCTCTCCTGGTTATAGAAACACACGTGTTTGGATAGCAAGTTTCTTGTTGCCCACATCTTTTTCTTTTCCTGACTTTCAGCACCCCTTGTTCCTTATGCATTTTTTGGGAATAGGTTCCCTTTCTGGTAAGCCTTTCCCTACTGACCAAAAAAGCTGGAATTGCAGCTGTACCTTTGTGAAATGTTTTAAAGTCAGATACTGTATTTATGCAAGAAAAAGTAGGAATCTTGCCAGTGAATCTAGCTGAGATAAAGGACAAATTTTATGAAAAGCTGGGGAAAGACCAGTTTTTGTCCTGATCCTAAACCACAAACCTATCGGATGAAACAAACTGCTGATAATTAGTCCTATTGATTGCTATTTTTCCTCTTTTTAAAACAATGCAAATAAACTTTCTCATAGAGGAGCACACTAGCACTTTGTAGGAGGCAGAACTGGATGGTCCAGATGGGAAGTCAGGGAAGTGACCTGGGAAAGCAGCCTGTGAGTCTGCCTCATTCCACATCTATGCCAACAAAACTCCCTTGGGACTTTGAGTTTCTTGTGTCCTGAGCCCTTCCAGCTCAGCTGGGGGTTAAATCTGCTGCTGACAGGGGTTTTCTTTGGCAGCTGCTGGCTGGCCAGCTCTATCACCACTTATCACAATGTATTTAGCATTCCAGATACTACATGGAACCAAAACTGGTTTTTTTGTCCCTGAGTTTACTTTGGATTCTTTGTCTCTCAACTCCCTTTTAAAGGATTCCAGACACTTGCTTTCCATACAGATGATAGATTGGTCCATGTTAAAGGTTCCTATTGACTGTCTCTTGGAAATTCTGATGTTCACATCCATTAGCTCAAGAACTGGGTGACAGTCTTGGTGAAGTTCTGGTTTCCCAGCACCTTTGTGTTTTACTTCTCACTTCATTTATCTTTGGGTGAAGACCTCAAGTATATGAAGTAACAACTGAACTCTCTCTTTCCTGAGTCTCAAATGGTGATGAATGGAATGTTGCAACAACTGTGTTGACTAATGACTCCACAAGAATAATTTGGGGATTTATAAGAGAAAGTGCAGTATGCCCAACAGCAGGAAATCAGAAACACTGCTCTTTATGATTAGTCAGATGAAGTGGGCACTTACTCTTTACAAATTACTTAATGTGTATTTGACTGTCCTCCTTTTTTTGATTAAACCTGGATTTTTCAGCTTGAAACATGGCATCTGGTGCTTTCTCAAGGTGGTGTTTTCATTTTTTTTCCTGCTACATTTGTCATTGTCTCATCTTGGAAACAACTCTGCATCGAGCTGGTTGGTTTAAATATCCTCTAATTTAATAGCAGAGTGTTTTCTCATTATTAAACAAATGGAGATTTTGGGTGCAAATCTTACATTTGTGTGTGAGGGCAATGCAAAACTGTACTGAAAAGCACTTTGCATGCAGTTTGGGCCTCGAGTATTAGCATGGAGACTGCCTGGGAGCATGGAAAATTTTTGGCCATTTCTCTTCTGCTGCCACTATCCTCTCAGTATTGCAGAATTCCCTGGTAGTCGTGTGCTCTTCAGCAGAGAGTGGCTTTGGGTTAATTTTCATAAAACTGGGAGATCAGGTAGCTTCTGATATGAAATTGCAAAAGGATGGAATTATCTGCCATGTATGGGTATTCTTTTGTGGTCCCTTGATAATCTCCTTTCATACAGAAGCTGAATGTTGTAGAAGAGCTTGCAGGATTCCAGGGTCAAAAGGCCTGGAGAAGGAATGGAATTGAAGGCTGTGGAATCTCTCCCTTCTCCTTCAGGTGACCAAGGAAGGTTAAGACAAGAATAACCAAGTCTTTGCCAACCTTTTCCCTTTGTTTTCCTAAAAGCACCATCCCCCAGAGGTTGTTCCAAGAGATTCAGGGAAAGAATGGGAACACTGCTCCTTATGGCTGAATTACTCTGGTATGCAAGGGTTAAGTTGTGAGAGGGGAATCCTTCCTGATGAGGAGCTGTTGGCACTCATCCTTGGGGCAAAAGTAGATCAAAGGAAAAAGAAGTGCAGGAAATGTGTCTTTGTGCTTGGATAGTAACCCCTGAGGGATTCTTGGAGCCCTGCATGGTTTTGGAGCATTCCTAAGGTTGTTCCTAGTAAAACAAGGATGGAAAGTAACCTCGAGGATCAAGGGAGCTCAAGGACAGCCTAAAATCACTTTTCTCCTCTGCACTTCTGTTGTGTAAAATCGAGAAATTGAAAGTAATTTTTCTTTTTATTAAATTGAATGCTACAGACAAGATCAATTCCACGTTCATTTTAACAAATCCTTCAAATCGATCAAAACCTTCATCTGAAAATTATATTTCCTTCACTCTCTTGCTGGCACACAATTTCTCTTTTGCCTTAAACTGTTGCACTCATGTCTCATGGAAGCTAAAGGGCAGGACACAGGCCACAAAATGCAGCGGCATCTGGAACTGGTAGCTGAGCATCTTCTAGAGGGCAGCTATCTAGCAATTTTTATTTTATTTTATTTTTATTTTATTTTTATTTTATTTTTATTTTATTTTATTTTATTTTATTTTATTTTATTTTATTTTATTTTATTTTATTTTATTTTATTTTATTTTATTTTATTTTATTTTATTTTATTTTATTTTATTTTATTTTATTTTCCTTTCCTTTCCTTTCCTTTCCTTTCCTTTCCTTTCCTTTCCTTTCCTTTCCTTTCCTTTCCTTTCCTTTCCTTTCCTTTCCTTTCCTTTCCTTTCCTTTCCTTTCCTTTCCTTTCCTTTCCTTTCCTTTCCTTTCCTTTCCTTTCCTTTCCTTTCCTTTCCTTTCCTTTCCTTTCCTTTCCTTTCCTTTCCTTTCCTTTCCTTTCCTTTCCTTTCCTTTCCTTTCCTTTCCTTTCCTTTCCTTTCCTTTCCTTTCCTTTTTCCTTTCCTTTCCTTTTTCCTTTCCTTTCCTTTTTCCTTTCCTTTCCTTTTTCCTTTCCTTTCCTCTTTCCTTTCCTTTCCTCTTTCCTTTCCTTTCCTTTTTCCTTTCCTTTCCTTTTTCCTTTCCTTTCCTTTTTCCTTTCCTTTCCTTTTTCCTTTCCTTTCCTTTTTCCTTTCCTTTCCTTTTTCCTTTCCTTTCCTTTTTCCTTTCCTTATTTTCTTTTTTCTTCCTTTTTCCTTTCCTTATTTTCTTTTTTCTTCCTTTTTCCTTTCCTTATTTTCTTTTTTCTTCTTTTTTCCTTTCCTTCTTTTTTCTTCTTTTTTCCTTTCCTTCTTTTTTCTTCTTTTTTCCTTTCCTTCTTTTTTCTTCTTTTTTCCTTTCCTTCTTTTTTCTTTCTTTTTTTTTCTTTCCTTTTTCGCTGAATTTTATTTGTTGCTCTAGGCAGTTCACGGAGGGTTTTTTTGGCACCTTAGCACAAGAGTTTGTTGAAATCTAAACACTGTCTCACAGGAAACTGATTTTGGAAATCTAATTTCATTGCTAGTCATTATGAAGAGTCAAAATCTTAACATTTTTGCACAAGCCAAATTCTTCCAGATTTAGGCTTTGCCTTAATAAAAATGAGTCATTCAGCCTGACAAACAGTTTGTTTTGAAAGCATTAAAATATTCTGCTTCAGTGAGATATTACACCATGTTATGCATTAATGTTACAAACTCTGAACTCAGAGCAGATTACAGACAACATGTTTCAGCCTTACCACAATGCTGTAATAGCTTCCACGTGGCTATTTGGAAGATATTAGTATTTCTGATTAAGTAATGGAACTGGCATTTTCATATAAAAACCTGAAGAAAAAGTCACTGCTCAGCACTTTATGGTCATCAGCAGGGAGAGGTTAAGGGCAGACTTTTGAGGAACCCTTTTTCTGCCAACTTTCTCTCCAATTAAAGGCTTTGTCTTCTTCCACCTTCCCTAGTGACTAATTATGCCTGTCATAATTAGTGTGGATTCACACCTACAGATCTCCTTTAAAGCTGCAGCTGAAAACCCCTGCAATGAGTGCTTTCTGAAGGCATAAACCAGTTAGGGGTCTTCCTCTAAATTTATGCACAACAGCACAAGCTGTTACCTTGGAATACAAAAATTTTTTCCATCCTGTTTTCCATCATGGTTTTTCATTTCTTCTTGCTTTTTCATTTCTTCTTGCTTTTTCATTTCTTCTTGCTTTTTCATTTCTTCTTGCTTTTTCACTCCAACTATGACAGGTACCTTTTTTCCAAACAGTGGGAACCTCACCAGACCACCATCACCTCTCAAATAGGATGGACAAAGGCTCAGCAACTGTGTCTGCCAGCTCCTCAGGGCCCGTGCGTGGACCCTGTGAGGTCCCATAAACTTGTGCACCTGCAGGTTCTTTAGATGATCACAAACCTCATCTTCTCCCCCAGTAGGGGCTCCTTGGTTGTCCCAGGCCCCGCTTTCCCCTGCTGTGGCCTCTACAATGAGGCAATGAGCACTTCCCAGAGGAGGCAGGCAAAGAAGTCCTGGAGAACCTCAGCATTCTCAACATCCTGTGGAGCTAGGCCTGACATTTCCTTCAGGAGAGGGCCTCCATTTTCCTTGTTTGTCCTTTTATTCCCAAAGTACCTCTCAAAGCTCCAGGCTGGGGACAGAGTGGCTGAGAGCAGCCAGGCAGAAAGGGACCTGGGAGTCTGGATTGCCAGGAAGCTGAAGAGGAGCCAGCAGTGTGCCCAGGTGGCCAAGAAGGCCAATGGCATCCTGGGCTGGCTCAGGAACAGCGTGGCCAGCAGGTCCAGGGAAGGGATTCTGCCCCTGTGCTCAGCCCTGGGGAGGCCACAGCTTGAGACCTCTGTGCTCAGTCTGGGCTTGCTAGAGGAGATTGGGCTGGGAGAGAAGAGCCAAGGCCCGGCCCTGGGGCTCCAGACCGTCCTGTGCAGAGGAGTTGGAGAGAGTGATGATCGGGAGGGAGCTGGGGGTGTTGAGGCTGGAGAAGAGGAGGCTCAGGGGAGACCTCATCACTCTCTCCAACTCCCTGAAAGGAGGTTGGAGCCAGGGGGGGTTGGGCTCTTTTCCCAGGCAACTCTCAGCAAGACAAGAGAGCACAAGAGGTCTCAAGTTGTGCCAGGGGAGGTTTAGGTTGGACATTAGAAAGAATTTCTTTAGGGAGAGGGTGATCAGACATTGGAATGGGCTGCCCAGGGAAGGGGTGGATTCTCCATCCCTGGAGATATTTCAAAAGAGCCTGGATGTGGCACTCAGTGCCATGGGCTGGGAACTGCAGCGGGAGTGAATCAAGGGTTGGACTTGATGATCTCTGAGGTCCCTTCCAACCTGGCTGATTCCATGATTCTTCTTTTTTAATTTCTTCTTGTTTTTTCTTGCTGCTTGAAAACTTTCATTTCAAGTTAATCACTAGCTCTTTAGTTTTATTCTTCTGGGAGTTACACATCTGCTGTGTAGATGGATGCCAGTCATCCAGGCTATGGTGCCCATGGTGGGTTTTTTGACAGTTTGTTTTAAAATGGGTATCTTAGGGTACAGTTTCATATCTCTTTTCCTCTAAAGACAAAACCAGCTTTGACGACTTGCATCCTTCCTCTCCCCTTCCTTCTGTGTCTTACAATGTAACCATTTGTTTGACCTGACCCTAAAATAGATTGAAAATGTTCAAAGGTTAACCTTAAAAATTTAACCCGTGAGATAGGGTTTTTCCTTAAGAATGAAAGAATTTTCATTAAGAATGAAAATGTTGTTATTGCAGAAAATGTGAAAGTGTTTTAAGATTTGAAAAGGGAAAAAAAAGGGGAAAAATTAATTTTTTTGTTTTGATTCATTGAATGCTTAAAATTTATTTTCCCCTTTCTTTTTTCTACCTCTGTTTTGCCCACTTTTTATGAACCCAAGAAGATCCATATTCACTATGAGAAAAACACCATTTTTCTCCATTTCTCAATTTGTTGTAACCATTTCTTTCTCTATTTATGTGTATGGAGGAGCAAAGTAAGAAAAGGTACAAGACAAAAAATTCAGGATTTGGAATTCTTCCTTGTCCAACACAGATCTGATATAAACAGCAAATATGTTTTTTACCTCCCATCTCCCCAGGAAGAGCCACCTTTCAGGTGCAAGACTGTAGCTCAGACCAATTAAATTTTACCCAGAAGAACAGAAGTTGATTTCTGGTTAAACTTTATCTCATTTGGACAAATTTTTTATTAAGAAGCAGCATGTGTACGACCTGTGTTAGATATCAGTATCATGTCTGTACACAGCAAGCAGAAATGGAGAAAATATCATTTCTGGCAGCAATTACCCCAACCTGAACAGAGAGAAAGGAAGGAGAGCAGAATGGAGCTCCTCTTAGCAGTTCATCTCAAAGGGCCCTTTTTTTGGGGTATCAAGAAGAGGTTTTGGCATGCAATTTCTCACCTGTAGTTAAAATGGTCATTCCTATTCATTTCAGCAGGTCTGCATGTGCAATGAAATTGAAGGAGAAATTATATCTAGCAAGTTCCTATTCAAAGGCAGTGTGCCAGGATAGGGAAGTAGCATCAAAAGGAGGATCCAAAAATTCCATCTTGCATCTCGTCAAATAGGTGAGTTTTATGAGGAAAGTACATGGCCTGGGCAAAGCTTTTTCTGTTTAAAAGCTTCAACAGTGTTGGAAAGTTGCAGTGTATTGTATTTGGTACTGGAGCTTCAAGAATCCAGTGTAGAGATTTTATTAGAAACAAAGATTTGAGGTTTGAAAGAATCAGGACAAACTCTGCAAAGTATTGGAAGAGATAAAGAGTGGTTGGACAACATGATCCAGGGAACATCATCACTATCAGGGAAAGGAACTGGCCACTGAGTGACCAGATAGAGAAAGCAAGGAAATGAGAGATAAAACATCATTTTGTGTAACTAGGGGCAGGCAGGAAGCAGGCTGTGAGCAGAGGGAAAGAGGACTATAGGAATTCTGTACAACTGGCATGGAAACTGCAGATGATCTCTGGCAATCCAAATGAATATTAAAACAGGGAGTTGCTCAGTGCCTGGTTGTGAAAATTCTTCAGACTGACCCCCTTACCACCCTTTTGAGGAAGGTCCTTGTCAGAAGTCAACAGGTGGGTAAGGAGGTGGCATTTTGTCTCTTGAGGATGGGACATCAGGTAGGATTGCAACAAGTAAATAAGTAAGGACCTACCAAGGATAATCCATACTAGCATGGCTTTAGTTTTGCAGCATGTAAACAGCCTGTAGAAATCTTCTAGTGGTGCCAAAGAAGAAGGAAATACAAGGTATGTTCTTAGATGCCATTCATGTTCTGCACATAAAGCACTACAGAAAGTTAGTTGGTTTTTCTTAAAAAAAAATCTGGAAGTGGCTGAGTATGTTGTATAAGAGTTGGGTCTATGGAATGCACATCTATATTTTCTGGAGCAAAGCTGCTGTAAGGTTTGACTGACCTCCATCTCACTGTAGGGGAAGCAACCCTCTAGATTGGGTAGGTCAAACATGTTCAGATGATGAATTAGCAACCTAGAGAAATGATAAAAAAGTGAGGAATAAAAACTTCTTGTTTAGCTGGAAGTCAAAGGTGTGGAGAATAAATTCATCAAGGCACCAAGGACTGAAAGAGGAGTTCTTAAATTGCAAACATGATAAGGCTGGCTAATAAAATGGAGTTACCAAAATCCTGATGAGCTGGAATTTCTCTAGCTGGGAGGGAAGATTCCTGTGATCTTTATCAAAAGACAGACATAGGTGTGAACAGCATCACAGGGCAAAAATGACTTTTCCTCTTACCCCAGTTATTGAAACAAATGATCTTGAAGGCCAGAAGATCAATTAATACCTACAATAAATATAGATGAGCTTCCTGATAACTGCTATAGATTGCTGAATGCATCCTGAGACCTGGGTGAAATCCCAACTAGCCTGCTGGGGAGAGAAAAACCTTGTGTGTGTGTTTGAAGCCTTCCATACAAGTGGCATATTGGAGGTTTCATTCTGTCAGCATGAAAGGATAATTGCAAATATTGAGTGGATGACAATATCTGAATGCCAGTCCTGTCACACAAGAGGATATTGTCTTAGACTTATTCTCAGCAAATAAAGGCTTGAGGTAAGAACTGAGCTTAGAACTGAATCCAGATGTTATACAAGTGGAAATGGTTGTTGCTTAAATACACACTTCTCTGAAACATAATTAACTCTGAAGTGTCTGATATGGACTCCAGCCTAGATATTCAAATAAATGGGTTTTAGAGCCTACATAACACCTGAAATGCTGTATCTTGGTACAGAAGAGCTACACTTCTCAGAGTTTATTTGCCCTAACTCGAATGAAAGAAAGGCTGTGGACAGGAAAATGCAGATAATAATTTGGTTGTTTGTGTAGATGGCTGGAAAGCCACAAACCTGTATCTGTAAGGGGATTTTATGCTGATATGAAGAAAAAAAAAAAAAAAAGAGAGGGGAGGGGAGGGGAGAAATACATTAACTGCAGTAAAAGAAAACTAAAATGTCAAAAGTTTATCAATAGGTGAAGAAAGCAAAATAAATTCCTAAGACACCAGCAGCAGAGTTAGGAAGTATAAGGAAGTTTTTGGAGTGCATTAGCAGCAATAAAAATATTGTCACTGGTATGAATCTGTCATAGCTGTGTGTGGTAGGTTTGTCAATAAGAAAAACAAAAAGAGAGTTCAATAAATATTTCTTCTCTAGGAACAAAACAACAATTGATGCTTCACTCTCACATAGAAATAATAAAATAGTTTTTATACCAAACCAAAGATGTAAAAAGCCCACAGTTATTAAAATACCTTGTGTTAAAACAACTCGTCAAGACAGCTCATGTTCAAGAATTTTGAAATAATTAACAAAGCAGCTTGAAAAGATGCCCATGTTGATTTTTTCAGTAAGTGTTGGGATACAGAAGAAATGCTGGAGAAGTAGAAGGAAGCTAATGTTGCACTAGTATTTAAAAAAGGATAAATGGAATATGCTGGATGGTTGTATTTAATTATTTGTGCTGATATACAACTTACTCATGTGAATAAAACTACTTGATAATATGAAGATTGCTCCCTTACCATCAATCTGAGTGAAAAAGTCAGAATATTTAATATAGGATCAAAGAGCTAGGAAAGGGTTTATAATTACATCTCAGTCTAAAGACTTCTTGTTGTAATGTCATTTTTAAATGAGTTTACAAGTTTGCCAAGTCATGATGTGGATGTAGGACAGTCTGATTTCAGAAAGATACTTAAATTGATATTTACTTTTGTGGATGCCTGGGCAGGTACCAACCACTATATCATGTGAGGGTGTAGAATATAAGTAGGAATTGTTGATTAACTCTTCCTGAAAGTTTCCTGTCAGGGTAAATTCTGGGCTGTGTGAAAACAGCATAAAAAGTGTACTGATGATCTGCTGACAACAGAAAGATAGGAAAAAATAAGGCAGAATCCAGCTCACCAATGGAATAAACCCAGGCATCTCAATATAAAGATCTGGAGTGTGGGAATACCTGTTCTGGAGGGAAATATGCCAGAGAGAGACTTGATGTCATGGTGGGTGATCAACTAAGAGGATTTATTTTGGCCAAAATGACTGATGAGATGTTGGATGGATAAAAAGGGACAGCTCAGGAGAGAGCAGAATGGCCTTTTTACCATTGCATTAGTGCCTGCTGGTATCTGCCTTTCAGAAAGCACCCTGAAAACTTTGGGATCTCTCAGAAGATCCTCAAGTATAACCTTATATATTAAAATCTGGCAAAACTGCATTTTGTCATGTTACTCCCATTTCTGACAGTTTACCTGCAATCTGTCTGGACAGAGTACAAAATAGAGGAATGAAGTAAGCAAGGGACCACATCTCCTGAGCAGAGAATATAAGAATTTAACAGCAAACAGCAGGAGATCACAGTGACATTTTCAAGGTGAAAGGTTAACAACTTAAAGCTGTCAGTACTCATGAAACAGAAGGATTATTTATTGAGCTGAAAGTGAAATTTTAGGAGTGAATGAAAAATACTAGACAGGGAGTAAACGAAGAGTTTTCTATTTGTATTTCTATTTCTTCTATTCCTGACAATCTGATCTGTTTGTATATTAGTTTATTTCCTCAGAGAAGCAGTGAGAAATTGCTATTTTGATATTAGATGGTGACAAACACTAGAAAATGCTATAAACCAAATTCTTCTTTGACAGGAAGATGGCTTGGCTGGACTGGAATTGATTTCCCATCATGATTTCTATAAGTATTTTCTGTAATTTTTTTTTTTTTTTTTTTTTTGGTTGTGCTAAGGAACACCAAGTTGCAGGAAAAAATTGAGCCCTGCAGTTATCTGAATACTTTTTTTCTGTAAGATTGTGAAAAAGATGGAATTACATTCTGAGTGCTGGAAGCTTCTGCTGTGTTTGACTACAGCAAAAGCAATGAATTTATGCTGTGCTGTTAAAATATCCCATATTTTTGCTGTGATAGTTGATTATTGCTACTTGTACTGTTTCTTCCTGATCATTTTATGCTCCTTAATGGCAGACTTAGCTTAAAATAATTTATTTTCCTTAATTCTTCTTTTTCTTAATTTTTTTTTAATCTTTTCACTTAAATAATTGCCTTTTGCTGATCAAGACAGATAAATCATGTAGTTGATGAGAGGTTTTATTATTTATTTAAGGCTGAAATTCATGCCATACAACACTTGTATACAAGTATGTATAGGAGGATATGAAGTAGGGTTATTGGAAGCATCTCTGGTGTTCCCAGCTTCAAATGAAGGAAAAAGGTTTCTTATTTTGACTCTGTGTGCTAGATTTTCAGTTCAAAGAGGATGAATAAGTGAGAGAGAAAAATAGTTGAGGTGTAAAGTAAGAGTGTAGGTTGAACTCAAGTGTAAATAAATGGGAGCATATTAAAAAATTTCTTACCTGTCACTGGGCATAGAATCCAAGTATATTTTGTCTCTCAGTGAACTTGTCTGGAAAGTCTCAGTTCAGGAAGTGGCATCTGCCAAGGGGAGTAGGTGGCAAAGGTTGTTACCAGGCATTTGACTGAATCCTCATGGCTTTTTGCCCAAATTAAATAAAATTTTGCTGACAGTCTGCACAGTGGATAAAGTCATTAGCAGATCAAACTTCATGTGACAATGCAGGAGTTCAGCTTTAATATCCAGACCAGCAAACTTCATAGCCAATTAATAGTGAAAAAACTTTTGTACCTTCTTTGTCTCGGGCATCACCTGTGGTTGTTTTTTTCACACTAAAGCAGTAAATTAATGTTTCAAGTAGCTTATCCCTCTGCTCATGACAACCTGACACTGGGACTTGTGTTTGCTAATGAGAAGGAAGAGGAAAATCCCTAAGGTGTAATTGAGAGGATGTGGGGGATGCAAGTAAAATATTTTTAGTTTGACCAGGAGGGATGTCTCTAGCAGAGCTTTTGCCATGATTCTACAATGTTTTGTGGGTCCCATGATATTCAGGCTATTTCCAAAATGTATGAAGGTGAAGAGAGGAGTGGGTGGCACAGACTTTATAGAAAGCCCTGAGGGAAGTAAATTCTGAAGCTCCAGAGCACTTAACAAAGATCAGTGGGTGTAAAACTGAGGAGCATCACAGCAGACACAGAACTTAAGTTAGAAGGGGCAAGCTCAAGTTGTCAAAAGACCTTGTTCTCTTTCCACAGCAGAATTTATTTTAAATGGTGAAATAGACTTGTTTGCAATATGTGATTGAGTTTCAGCTTGAATATTTTTGACACATGAAGAGATTCCCCCATCATCAATCAAGCCAAGCAGTCCAAGTCTGGCTGAACAAGGATTCCCATTCTTTTTGAGGATTTCATCCCATTATTGGAGATTCCTTACTTAGTGGACCCATTTCAGTGTCTTACAGACAGCGTAGAATCAGATTTTCAGACACAAATATCTCTCCATGCTTGAACACAGAGGCAGGAAAAAAAAATGTAATAGTTGTTCTGTCACCTGTACAACGTGTCTGCAGCAGCAGGGTGCTGTGTGCTGGTCTGTTCTCAAGTTCTCCTTTCTTTGGAACCCTATGAAGACTGATTGCTGTCTTTTATGCCCTGAAAGAGTTCACAGCAATTTAATCACTGTGTGATGAATATTGGATTAAAATGAAAATTGTTGGAGCAGTTTAAAAGCAGGCCAGGTACTGCTGAAAGGCTAAAAGCAGTGGCAAGTTTGAAAAAAAATGAACATATATATGCTCAAGGCTTGGTGTGATGTGTTTTTTTTCTTCTTTTTCTAGATACTTTTGTAAATTTTCATAAAACTACTGTTCAAATTAGTTCTGTTGAGAATATCCTTGCTGTTATCAATGGCACATATGCACTCTCTGTTTCAACTGCAATTCATGTGAAGTGGATTCCTGTCTCCTTTGATGTGACTTCATGTTTTTCATATTTCTGAATTCCTGACTCACATGGCTGAGGCTTCAAATCAACTCATTTTTCATCCCTGTGTCTTTGAACTCTGAAGACCTTTGGAAAATTAATGCTTGGCTTTTGTCAATTCTTTTATGATTTTGAGAACACCCCAGGGAAAACCTTAAATAAATACTACTGCATGCTTAGTTTGGGACTTGTGTATTTTCACATGCACAGTTTAAATAAATTAAAAAGCCATTGCTGGTATGAGCTGTTCCAAAAAGAAGTCAGAAAGTACAGAATAATTGATTGTCAGAAGTACTACAAGGAATAATAACTTTGGTAAATTTGACTGTACAGTGTCTCTTTAGAGGTGATGTACTGGTAAAAATGGGAGTGGATAAAGAATAATGAAGAACTTGTTAAGAAGTAAATTTTTGTAGTTATCTTTCTGGGAAGTGGTAGATCTATTTTGAAATGTTATCCAGACAAAACCACACCAGCACACAGTAATGAAGGTGGGTGTAATACCACAGGGATTTGTTGAATATATGCTTATATATTCATAAATAATTTTATACAGAAGCATCAAACTCTTCCCCTGTTCTTTCTGTTTTCTTACAGTGGTTGTTCCCTGTTCTGGGTCACATGAAGAAAACTCTTCTTCACCAAATACTTCTCAGAAGCTCTCCCTGATAAAAACCAGGATGGATTCATTGCACCAGTCTTCTAAATCAGGTGGCACAAAGTCCTCTTCCTTACATCCTCCTTATTCCTTCATCAGCTGGGTTCAAGATAGGTGCTTGGCAGTCACAAGCACCCTTTACTAGGAAGCTTTGCCACCCTCTTTCTGGCTGGAAAAGGAGCAGTGACTGAGAGGCCATTGTGACCTTACTTATAAAAACTCCAGAAACAAAACAAAAAATGAAAAAAATGAAAGAAAAATTTGGGGAAGAACAACACGATGTCCCAGTATAGGTTGGGGGCTGAGCTGCTGGAGAGCAGTGTAGGTGAAAGAGACCTGGGGGTCCTGGTAGACAAGAAGATGCCCATGAGCCAGCAATGTGCCCTTGTGGCCAAGAAGGCCAATGGCATCCTGGGGTGCATTAGAAAGGGTGTGGTTAGTAGGTCAAGAGAGGTTCTCCTCCCCCTCTATTCTGCATTGGTGAGGCCACACCTGGAGTATTGTGTCCAGTTCTGGGCCCCTCAGTTCAAGAAGGACAGGGAAGTGCTTGAAAGAGTCCAGCGCAGAGCTACTGAGATGATGAAGGGAGTGGAACATCTCCCTTATGAGGAAAGGCTGAGGGAGCTGGGTCTCTTTAGTTTGGAGAAAAGGAGACTGAGGGGTGACCTCATCAATGTTTTCAAATATGTAAGGGGTGAGTGTCAGGGAGATGGAGTTAGGCTTTTCTCAGTGGTGACCAGTGATAGGACAAGGGGTAATGGGTGTAAATTGGAGCATAGGAGGTTCAAGTTGAATATCAGAAAAAATTTTTTTACTGTAAGGGTGACAGAGCCCTGGAACAGGCTGCCCAGGGGGGTTGTGGAGTCTCCTTCACTGGAGACATTCAAAACCCCCCTGGACACGTTCCTAGGGGATGTACTCTAGGGGGCCCTGCTCTGGCAGGGGGGGTTGGACTAGATGATCTTTCGAGGTCCCTTCCAACCCCTAGGATTCTATGATTCTATGATTCTATGAAAAAGAAAAAAAAAAAAGGACTTATCTTCTCCACTGGCACAATGATATCCACCAGATTTGGATAGTTTTGAAATAAAAGCCAACTGGTAGAGATGCTTTTCAGCAACTATAGATCAAAATACCTTTCTTGATACCAAATTCAGTTCTATTTCAACTGATATTTTCTTTTCTTAGGCATTGTAAAAGCCCAGGGAGCTGGACAAAATGCTTGTGAGATAGGTAGGATGAGCTTTGTCTTCCTGTGGTGCAAGAACAGATGTCACAAACTTGATACTTTATAAATGTCTGAGAGACATGAAACAGTTGTTATTTGTGGTGTGGAAACCAGAGCTGACACCTTTTCTTGTAGTGAAATAATCACAAAATGGATGAAGTTTTAAGGAACCTCTCGAAACCACCTCGTCCATCCCTGCCCTGGCTCAAGTCAGCTACAGCTGGTTGCCTCTGACCATGTCCTGGTGGTTTTTTAATAACTCCACAAATGAAGACTGCACAACTTCTCAGGGCAAACTGTTTCAGTATTTTACCACTCTTCCAGTAAAAAAAAAAATAATTTCCTCTAATGTTCAGATCGAATTTTGTGGTTTCTTCATTTGTTGCCTTTTGTTGTGTCAGCGCATGCTACTGAGAAGTACCTGGCTTGCTTTTCATTCCCTCACATCAAATGGCTGAACACATTCATAGAATTCTCCTGAACACCCAAAATCCTTCTTCTCAGAGCTGCTTTGCAGCCAGGCAGCCTCCAGCATGGACTGGTGCCAGAGATTATTCCTCTGCAGGTGCAGGACTTGGCATTTCCTTCTGTTGAACTTCAAGAGTTTCCTACATGCCCAGTCCCCAGTCATCTGTCAACCACTTCTCCCTGCTTTGTACCTCTGTAAACTTGCTTTAGGTGCCCCTTCAGTCCAGGTCATTCATGATGAAGCTAAACAATAAAGAAAGGTCTGTGCATGTTGGAAAAGTCACCTACATTCCTTACAGGAGGTGGCAAGGGGACCTAGACTTGACAGAGAGGAGTTCCTTGTAGTAAAATCTTGCAGATGGCATCTAATTCTTCAAAATGTGAGCCTTTCTGACATGCCTTCAGTTTCTTCTTTTCTTCTTCTTTTGAAACACCTTAAAATATATCCCTTGTGGATTGTTGTAATATATATTTCTCTTTTTTAATTTTTTTTCCTTTTCATTTCTGTCACATTTTGCCTTTTGGAAGACTTGCATCTTCCTGTTGCATGTCCATCGTGTTGTGATCATGATCATTTTTTATTTTTTTTTTTTTTTTGCCAGATGTCACCAACTTCTCAGGTCCATTTCAGACTGTTCTTACAGGCATTCAGATTCTCAGGCCCTGGGGCCTCAGGTTGTGGCAGGTAGGCTTTATATAGCCCATGGGAATCTGGCAGTTTTGAAGGGGAACATGGTGTTACCTGAGCTGCAAAATGCTTAGTTATGTGATGCAGATTCTAAGGATTAATCCTGCATTGGTATAGTCCTTGCTACTGCAATTATTAAGATTTATTGAAATTATTTTGACATAAATACTAATTTCAAGTTATCCTCTATTTAGAACGAAAAGGATTTTTTTTCTTTTCTGAGCCCGTTTTGCTCTCTTGCACTCTCTTCTCTGTGACAGAAAATTACTCTCTGGGTTTATGAAAAGTAGATTTTTACCTCATAAAAATATTACTACTGCTGACAATGGGTCTGTGGATACTGAGTTAACCCATCAAACTTTCATAAATTTGCAACAGCACAGCAGGTCTGGATCAGGACTCTGCTTTGCCTCACACAGCCAAGGAGTTTTTGAGCTATTCAGACTCCTAAAGTTGTTTTGCTGCCTCATCAAACCATAACCAGACATTTTTGTCCAGATCCAGCAAGCCCAGGAGAGGGGCTGGTGCCCTTCTTCTTGTGCCTTGTTGGAACAGGGCACTGGGTCTGGAGATGCATAATTTGACAGCTCAGCTGCTTGGGGCTTGGTAGCTAAAGAACCCAGAGACCATTTGCAAATCCATCATGGATTTGATGAGGTTGGATCATAAAATCATAGAATCCTAGAATTGGCTGGGTTAGAAGGGACCTCAGAGATCATCAAGTCCAACCCTTGATCCACTCCCGCTGCAGTTCCCAGCCCATGGCACTGAGTGCCACATCCAGGCTCTTTTGAAATATCTCCAGGGATGGAGAATCCACCCCTTCCCTGGGCAGCCCATTCCAGTGTCTGATCACCCTCTCCCTAAAGAAATTCTTTCTAATGTCCAACCTAAACCTCCCCTGGCACAACTTGAGACCTCTTGTGCCCTCTTGTCTTGCTGAGAGTTGCCTGGGAAAAGAGCCCAACCCCCCCCTGGCTCCAACCTCCTTTCAGGGAGTTGGAGAGAGTGATGAGGTCTCCCCTGAGCCTCCTCTTCTCCAGCCTCAACACCCCCAGCTCCCTCAGCCCTTCCTCACAGGACTTGTGCTGGATCCCTTCCCAGCCTCCTTGCTCTTCTCTGGACCTGCTCCAGCACCTCAATCTCCTTCCTGAGCTGAGGGGCCCAGAACTGGACACAGGACTCAAGCTGTGGCCTCCCCAGGGCTGAGCACAGGGGCAGAATCCCTTCCCTGGACCTGCTGGCCACGCTGTTCCTGAGCCAGCCCAGGATGCCATTGGCCTTCTTGGCCACCTGGGCACACTGCTGGCTCCTCTTCAGCTTCCTGGCAATCCAGACTCCCAGGTCCCTTTCTGCCACTCTGTGCCCAGCCTGGAGCTCCCCATGGGGTTGTTGTGTTGAACCTCATCCCGTTGGAATCAGCCCAACTCTCCAGTCTGTCCAGGTCCCTCTGCAGAGCCCTCCTGCCTTCCAGCTGATCGACACTTCCCCCCAGCTTGGTGTCATCTGCAAACTTGGTGATGATGGACTCAATCCCCTCATCTAAACCATCAATAAAGGTACTAAATGAGAAGCTCTGGTTGGCCCAGTTGGAGGTAGTGAGAGGCAGTAACCTCTATGGCAAGCAGGGCAGAGAGGGCTGGGGAAGGTGGGATTTCAACAGCCTTTCCCAAGCCACAGGGTTGTGCAACTCTCATATCTGTGTTTCTCTTAACCCTCTGGTGTTTTATAAAATGAAGTTTAAAATTAGGAAAACCCATCTGCTTCGTCTTTTGTACCCAAAAGTTGCTTCCATTGCTCCTTTTTTCTCTAAGTTTACTTGAAGTATAGCAAATCTTCTGGAAACTCTGATGTTGGATTTTTTTTTTCTGCCCCAGCTGTGTTGCTTGTGCAACCATCTAGCCTTGTTATAACCCTGACCTTAATGCTGTTCCTTTTATCTCTCTTTTCTCCTCCTCAGGCAAAAAGCTACCAAAGGTACAACATTATGTCATTCGTGTTGCATTCTGAATACCCTCTAAATGTCAGGATCTCAAATACTAATGTTTAGTCTCTTATTATTTTTCATATGGCCTGAGGGCCCTCCAGTTATTACTGTAATAGAATTATTACTACTACTGAAAATAAGTATCATGCAAGTTAATATCAACTTATTCAGCCCCACTCTGTGTGGGAGAGCTTTGTGCAGCTAACATCCCTTCAGGGAGTTTATATTAGATTGATGAGGGAACAGTGAATTACTTCTTGTCTGGTCTATAATATGCTGATTATGAAAAATTCTGGCCAGGGTGATGTAGTGTTCTCAGTGCTGTGAATGGACTCTGGAGTTTGTTAAGAGAGTGTTCTTGTCCATCCTACTGGAGGAAATCAAAATAGTTTATAAAAATAATAATTAAAAAAAGCTATGTAAATCTTGCATTGCTCAACTCTTGTGCTTGAGACCCTGTCAGGCTCTTTTTTTGGGGAGAGAAGGTTGATCTTAGAGTTTCATGTTTTCTTCTCTGCCAAAATGCTAAACCTGTATAGTTTCACTCTTTTTGGTATTATTCAGGATTTTTTGTACATGTGGGCAAGACCTTCACTGCTGTAAATTCATTGGGAACACCAGTGGGAGGATGCTGATTTACACCTGCCAAGAATTTGCAGGACTGTTTATCCTTCTATATTTTCCCATACCCACCATGCAAGAGTTTTCATGGCACAAAACAAACTTTATTTTTTCCCTCCATTTCTCTAGTTTCTTGGAAGACAGAGCCTTCCACACACTGCTCATCTGCTCATTCACATCACCCTTGCCCCTTGAACTGGGGAAAGCTTCAATTAAACCTTTGGTTTCTCCTTACAGAAATCTCTTGTGTCATTGGCTCAAGCTGTTCATGGGTGACATCTACAGACAATTTTGGAAAACCAGACTGGGTGTTATCTTCACTTGGTGTCCTGGTGTCTCAGGAGAGGCAGGAGCTGCTTCTGGAAAACAGTTCTTCCCATGGAGATGCTGAAGGTAGGGCAGAGCTGGAAGTTGCCCTTGGATGGACTTCTGCTTTCTCCCAGCACTGGCAGCAGCTGCAGATGGCAGAAAGGAGCCAGGAGGATGAAGCAGAAGAATCACCAAGATTAGATATACTGGTGTATTTGTATGGCTCAAGTTATGTCTGTCTGTACCTTCTATACAGTCAGCCCCTTTATATACTCTTTATGTATTTCCCTTTTCCTTACAGAGCTGGATTTTTCATAGGAAACTCAATCCTTCACAAGCCAGGGCTGGATCCACTCATCTGCTGTCTGACTTACAAAGTCTTTGGCTTTTGTTTCATTGTCTTCACTCCACTTTGTTTGATTTCTTCTCTTCTCATTTCTTCTATCACTTCTTTCCTTATTTCCTAAATTTTTACTTTACTCTTCTGTACCTACTTTCATTTCTTTTGGGGGATTTCTGCATAGTCACCTCCATCTCATTATTCCTTTCTTCAGACTCCTTATCCATTTATCCATTTTCATTTTATTAACTCTCTTCCATCCACGCTGTCCAAACTGTGTGCCTCTTTTAATTTTTAAATATTTTTTTTACCTCACAGGGGACATTTTCCTCCTAAACACCAGTAGACTCCCAGACAGATGTGAATTCAGCCTGCATAGCCCTGTTCTGCCTGGCAGCTTGGACTCTTGCTTGCTGGAACTGGCCATATATTCACAGGATGCTGTTCCTCTCCTCCAGAGGTTCACAGTTGAAATCAGATATGTGGAGACAAACAGAAAAACTTTAATTTCTCTGAGAGTTGGCCCTGAGGAGGATGCCAGGTAAGACAATCTATTTGCAGCTCTCTAGACTTTGAATTTCAGGGTAGAGTGGAGTCTCTCCAGGCCACTGTTTAACAGGATTTTTTTCTTTTTTGAGATCATTGCTGCTGTTACAGCAGAAAAAACAGGGTAGAACTGTACACTCCAGGGACTGGAATGTACAGCTTCCTGACTGTTTATCTGTAACAGACCCAGGTTTTGTGTGTCCTCTTTGCAAAGAACACACTTGCTCAGGGCTCACTCCTCTTGAGTGGTTGACCCTCTCATTTATGCCAAGATTGTAGCTGTAAAACATATTCAGTCCAAAGACTTGACTGATATATCTGGGTATTCAGTGGGTCATATCAGTGTTCCATAGATCACATTTCTCATTTTGAGGCAGGGTAATTTTATAATATTTTTTTTATCATTTTCTCCTCCTGTCTGCTGAGATCAGGAGCAACCTCTTTTGCTTCTTCTGTAGAGTTCATGGTGGGGAAAAACAGAGGATAGAGGTGAGAAGAGGGGAAAACAAAACAAAACAAAAAAAGGAAGTGCAGCAACCCTGGATCTTGCCCTGTGTTCTCTTCTCTTTGATCTCCTCAGTGTTTTACTTTTTCATTCCCACACGTAGCAGAATGCAGTAAAGAGGAGAATTGGACAAAGGGAATGAATCACAGCAGGAAGAGGAGAAAAGTCCACATATAATCTGATTTTGCCATTTTTCCATCTGCTTGTTTTTCCTTTGCTGCAATCTGCCTTGTGAGAACCTGGGTCAGACATGCAGCAGAGCTCTTTATTTCCATCACTTGACTGACTCCCATGGAGAATTTGAGCAAGAGATCCCAGTTCATGTTTTCTTTGAATTCTTTGGTGCTCCCCAGGCTACCATGGAGATCTGTAGCCAAGACTTCTACTCAGCCAAAGATAGCAGAGATTGACTAAAAACTTATGTTTTCTTCCAGATCCCTCTCTCTCTCTCTCTTTCTCTACTGCTTTTGGTTACTGCTCACTTCCTTTCTGGCTGCTCCTCCCCCTTCTTCCAATTTCACAAGGAATCCATTGCATTTTGGGGGATCTAATGTCATTTTTACCTATAACTGGCCTTGCTGCTTGGAGTATTTGATGAACCTTTGCAACTGCACCCACTGCTCCATTTCCCTCTATAAATTTAGAGAATTCCCTTTTGATATTATCTAGCTGACCAGACCAGGCTTTGATCACAGCCACTGCAGCATCTCTGGAATGGATCATAGATGTTTAAAAGCTTGTTTGAGCAAAATAATCCTACATGAAATCAAGATTATCACATCTCTTCAAGTTATGGCCTTTAGATTTATCAGAACAGAGTTAGCTTTGCTGGAAGTTGGCATTGCTTTTTCTTAGTGAGTGAAATGAAGCACTGGTAAGTTCAGAGGGTTTAGTGTTCAGGTTTTAAAGATAGGTGGTGACTGACTCCTGTTTTAAATCAAGATAGAAAGGAGAGATAGAAAAGAGACAAAACAATCAGAATCCGTGTCAGGTCAAGTATTCTTTTTCCCTCATTCCATGGAAACCCTTTAAAATCTCTGGAGAAAAATCAAAGTGTGTAGAAAAGACAAAATTTATTTCTTGCACAGGGATTTTGCTGCTTCTTACTATGCAGGGAATCTGAAATTAACATTCTCTCTATGATTAAGATATTTTAAATATTCCTTGTTAAGAAGAGACCATCCTGAAGCTTTCTTGCTTTCCAGGGGATTTCCATGGGGAGTGGGAGTTCTACAAAGTTTTCTGTGTTAACCAAACACTGCTGCACAATTTAGAGCAGAACAAGGAGGACACTGAACAAATGACCTTGAGATGGATGCATACAGTTAGTATATAGCTTAACCACTGGCAAGCACTACCAAGGGATTGTCTTGAGATCAGAGTAGAAACTTAGATACTGAGAAAAGCTTGGTGGCACTTTTCAGGTAATTAAGCACTCCAGACCATCCTGGTTCAGTCCCTTTTGTTACCTCCCAATTCCAGGATCAAGCTGTACCTCATCAGAAATTCCAGCTGTACCAGACCATCCCAGTGAGCTGTCCTCTTTCTGGAACTGGAAATCTTCTCCCAGAGGTGTTCTTCCATCAGCTACACAGTTTCCAAAAGCTTAGATACATGCCATGCATAAGTTGCTGTCCTGTCCACCTCACTAACTACTAAAACCTTTCATTAAATTAGTAGTATTGGAGCTGGAACTTTTTTTTCACACATACACCTTACTGAAAGAGCAAAGAATAGGATTAACCTTAATTAGGAGCTGGTTTCTTTCAACTCTGAGTACTCACACTTCAGTGAAAATAAAAAAGCATTGCTTGGGAAAGGGATAATTTTTCCCTTTCTGTGGCTGAGTTGATTTTATTCTGTTTTCTTTCTGGAATACAAGGCACTGGCCATGATTTTCTTGGTAGGTCAAAAAGGTCACAGCCATGAGCAGACATGGGCTTTCAGTCAGCCAACCTCAGACAACAATAATTGCTTATTTTTTTGTGTGTCTTTCTTTTTTTTTTTTTTAATTTATTTTATTTTTGGGTGGTGGGGATGGTGCTAAAATGCTCTGCCAGCTTCTGAAGTTGTAGAAACTTAGCATCTTGGACACTTTTTTTCTGCTAATCTGGTTGGTTTTATCCATAAGAATATGTAACTTCTACTGTTGTACACAGAAACATTGCCATATGGTTAATCTGAAGGTCTAGAAACAGGTATGGTCATTTGGGTTTCATAAATTCATCTACATAAGCCTTGGAAAGGGAGTAGTCTGGTAAGTGTCCTCAGAAAATACCTAATTCTTACTGACAACAATGTGCACAGCCATTACCATTAAAAGATGCAGCTAGAAAAGGAGAGGCTGTCCAGATGTTGTATAAAACAATGATTTTTGGACATTAATCTGGGAATATGGTTTACTGCCCTTCATACTTCTGTTGAAACTGCACCCAAAAATACACTGGGTCAAAAAAAAGACTCCCTGACTGGTTGGTGGAGCCAAGAGGGGGAGGCTTGGGTTCTGCTTGTGTTCTGCTCTCTCATCTACTTCCTTTTAAACCCAGTGGTTAGAACTGGGTATCTCTGAAGATTTGCAGGCAACAACTTGCACATAGAAAAATAATATAAAGCTTCTAGTTTTGATGTTTGAGTCTAGAGTGAGTCTAGAAGCATTTAAGATAATTATTCATGTGCAGTGAGCTCCCCTAGTTCAGAAGAGGTTTCAGCTTTCCTCTTCAGCTTTATTGAACTTTTCACTCTTAATGAAGGCACCATCATTCTTCATAAAGGTATTTCTTAAAGTTACTGATCAGTTACCTCTTTTAGGTATGGAAAGGCATGGCACAGAAAGGATTGGCAAGGAGGGGGAGGAAAGCTTTTCCCCAGCAGAGGAGAATGAGAGGCTAATGAAAATCAGAAGTTGAACTTCCATGTTTGCAGGGTGGATCTTGAGTTCTCTTCCCTTAATTATCAGGCTGCTTGCAACTCCAAACTTTCTATCCATGCAAATCTCTCAAAATTATATCAGATGGGCCTTCCATACATAGTGTTTGATTTTAACATCTGTATTTAGAAGAGATGTAATATTACCTCATGACTTGAGACCTGGCTTGACATAAAGTCAATACTAAAGGCATTGCCAAGCTTGGCTTATGTGGAAGCCTGCTGCAATGATCCATCTTCTGCTAGATCAACAATGGGCTTCATTCCTGATCCTATTAAGAAAATTAAATTGATTCTGACCAGCCCCTGTTTGGAAACTGGGGCCAGGCAAAGAAGGTGTAAATATTTACACCATTAGAAACCTTGATGCAGTTGGATTCCCCTTTTTCTGAAGGGGAATACCTTGATGATGATGAGAGTCCAGGCACAGAAGTGTGATGCAAAGCTACTTGTAGTTTTGGCAGTCTCTGGATGCTTTCCAGTTGTTGCTGTGGTTTGCTAAGTGGAGTCAAATTCCAGTACTGGAGATTTTCAGTGCAGTCCTGGGATGTTTTATGTGACCTCAGGTTCTGACTTAGAGGAGCTGCCTGCTCACAGAAGGAGTGGTTTGAGATCGTGTCAGATGCCACTGTTCTCCCAGCAGGGATGGCAGAACAGGCAGCATGCCTTCCTCATTTGTGACATTACAGAGGTTGGTTTATTGCCTTAGATTGGGTATTTTTTATTTATTTTTACTTTACCAGGCTATAAACAGCAAATTCCATAGTCTCTGGCTCATAAAGCAAGTAGCATTAAGATGCAGCAACTGAACTAGTCACTGTTTTTAGCTGTGGGGCAGGAATCTCTTCCCTTGCTACCACTAAATAGAAGATTGGTTGTGTATCAGAGGCTGTGTGCTCCAGGTTCCCTGTCTCAGGGGTGTGAATATCACTGGTGATGCTCTGATGCTGCTCTTAGGGTGGATTGGAACGTGGTGGAGGTACTAGAACTATGGCTAAGTCTGTGGAAGGCCTGAGTATCCCTAATAGGTAAATTCAAAATTAAAATTAAAAAAATTAAAGCCTGTGTTTACCTTCAGTGGCTCATGGAACCTGTTTGATTAAGGCTCATTCATTTTTGTGGCAAACAGGATGCAATGGAGTGATGGCCAAAGCTGTGTCAGGTAGCAGAAGCAATTCAATTCTGGGTCAGTGCTGAATGGTCTTGAATGTTGGTACCAGAGTGTGTGAGGGGAGGTTATATTTATAAATGTATTTTAAGGTTATATTTATAAGTGTATTTTATACGTGGAAGGCACGTATGGGTGTGTGTGTGTGTGTGTCCA
Organism: Heliangelus exortis; assembly: GCF_036169615.1. Taxonomy (NCBI): domain Eukaryota; kingdom Metazoa; phylum Chordata; class Aves; order Apodiformes; family Trochilidae; genus Heliangelus; species Heliangelus exortis. The sequence continues at coordinate 37,698,615 of NC_092426.1, forward strand.
AAATTGGTGGTCATTTAAATGACATTTTAATTTAAGAATTATTGGGAATGGATGAATCTCTTAATCATTAGGATCTGTGACAAAGGTGAATGAACATGAGGTTGCTAGGCTGAATATCACTTGTTTCATATTAAGAACTGTTTGTTATGTTGGAGTTTACATACATTGATCTATTCCCCATGTGGATGCTCCTACTTTTATTTGGTCTATATTTATGGACCGGGTCCTGCACTTTGGCCACAACAACCCCATGGGGAGCTCCAGGCTGGGCACAGAGTGGTTGGAGAGCAGCAAGAGAGAGAGGGACCTGGGAGTCTGGATTGCCAGGAAGCTGAAGAGGAGCCAGCAGTGTGCCCAGGTGGCCAAGAAGGCCAATGGCATCCTGGGCTGGCTCAGGAACAGCGTGGCCAGCAGGTCCAGGGAAGGGATTCTGCCCCTGTGCTCAGCCCTGGGGAGGCCACAGCTTGAGTCCTGTGTCCAGTTCTGGGCCTCTCAGCTCAGGAAGGAGATTGAGGTGCTGGAGCAGGTCCAGAGAAGAGCAAGGAGGCTGTGAAGGGATCCAGCACAAGTCCTGTGAGGAAGGGCTGAGGGAGCTGGGGGTGTTGAGGCTGGAGAAGAGGAGGCTCAGGGGAGACCTCATCACTCTCTCCAACTCCCTGAAAGGAGGTTGGAGCCAGGGGGGGGTTGGGCTCTTTTCCCAGGCAACTCTCAGCAAGACAAGAGGGCACAAGAGGTCTCAAGTTGTGCCAGGGGAGGTTTAGGTTGGACATTAGAAAGAATTTCTTTACTGAGAGGGTGATCAGACATTGGAATGGGCTGCCCAGGGAAGTGGTGGATTCTCCATCCCTGGAGATATTTCAAAAGAGCCTGGATGTGGCACTCAGTGCCATGGGCTGGGAACTGCAGCGGGAGTGGATCAAGGGTTGGACTTGATGATCTCTGAGGTCCCTTCCAACCCAGCCAATTCTATGATTCTATGGAATATTTATGCTAGGGACTCACTCCATGGATTCCAGCATGCTGTGTGTGTGTCTGATAGTTCCTTGTTGTCTTCTAGGATGAAATGGAAGTACCTGATGGCCCAGATTGGCCGAATAGAAAGACCTTTTAAAATTGCCTTGCTGTATTCCAACTGTGGAGCAGAAGAGGCTGGTGTGCTGGCAGTGGGCTCCTTGCAGCTGAGGAACTGCTTTCATGGTATGTTAAAATATGGCCAAGTTTGGGTTATTTTAATGTGGTCAGAAAAGAAAGCAGCACCCTCATCAAAACTGATGAATGTGATCAGGGTGATGAGATTCAAATGAAAGCTGAGTCTCCTCTGGGGTTTCTGGAAGTGCCCTACTCTTCAGTGGTCACATTTCCATGTGTTTTATGTGTGTGCACATATGTTTGTGTGTGTATGTTGTGTTTTCTGCTTCAGGGCAGGGCTGAAGCTCAGAATTTTAAAACACATTTAAGGGATCCTCTCTGCTTTTCAGCTTTGCTTTGCTTGATCTTTGAGAAAACAAGCAGGGTTTATGCTGCATCCAGCAACAGGGATGGGAAAAAAGTATTGCCTAGATTAGTTAGCATTTAATATTTTTTCTTTTGACTAATCAAGGACAAAAGACTACTCTGTGACCCCAAAGCCTTTTCCAAAAGGGGGTGTTATCTTCCAAATCTTTAAAGAAAATAAGTACTGAGCTGCACTGCTTGGGATCTGTTTGCTACTAGCAGGCTGAGAACATCTGTCTAAAATGAAAATAATTGAAATGTAATTATTTTCTCCAAAGTAGTGAGTGCTCAGCTCAGAAATCCTCAATTTTACCTGGCACTTAGAGTCCTGTTGTGAATGTCATGCAAATGATCCACAGTAGCTGTGCAGAACCTTGCTAATCTTATTTAGGCTTCTTGAAAGAACAAGACTGTTGGCACAGGCAGCCTGCAGGTTGGAGACAGAATCATCATCTCATTTTGTTTTTCCTGCATTAATGTAATGCTATTGCCTCCATTTTGCAGGCACTGTGGAAATAGCTTGGAATGTAAAAAGCTTCAAATTTGAAAGCAGAATACTGGTTTCACCAAGCTGTTTCATAATGTGCCATGACACTGGTTTTGATCACATTAGAGATTTGATTTTTTTGCAGCAATTAATCTGTAGTTTAATAAATGTTATATTTTTAATGCAATGGTTTTTTGACAGTGGTGGAGTTTTGGGGGATGCATCGAACCTGAAGCACTCAGTCCCTAAATCAGCTGTTATGCCTACCAAGAACAACACATTGCCATGATATACAATATATATCATGATATAAAATACACTTGGGATTGAGTTTTACATGGCAGGGATTTGGTGGGGGGGGGGGCTGTCTGGATGGCTTCTGTCAGAAGCTGCTGGGAGCTTCCCCCATGTCTGACAGAGCCAAGGCTGAGCCCATCAGTGGTGGTGGTGGTGCTGTGATAACATAAGAAAGGTGAAAGGAAAAAAAAAAACCTTTGCAGTTGCATCTGGAGAGAGGAGTGAGAATATGTGAAAGCAGCAGCTTCTGCAGGTCAATGAAGAAGGATGGGAAGGAGGTGCTGGATTCCCCTGCAGCCCATGGTGAAGACCATGGTGGGGCAGGATGTCCCTCTACAGCCCATGGAGGTCCCTGGGAAAGCAGATATCCATCTATAGCCCATGGGGGACCTCACAGAGGGGCAGACAGATGCCTGAAGGAGGCTGTGATCCTGAGAGAAGCAGGCTCCTGGCAGGACCTGTGAACCTGTGGATGCAGGTTTGCTGGCAGGACTGGTGGAACCTGGAGCAATTCATGGAGAACTGGAGCCCATGGGAAGGACTTGCATGGGAAAAGTTGATGGAGGACTCTCTCCCATGGGAGGGGCCCCACACTGAAGGAGGGAGAGGGTGAGGAGTCCCTCTCCCTGAGGAGAAAGGAGCAGCAGAAACAACACCCCATGGACTGAGCACAACCCCCATTTTTTATTCTGTCAGGGAGGAGGAGACAGAGGAACCAGGAGCAAAGTAATATGAGTGCAGGGTAGGGTGGAAGGTGTTTTAAGATTTGTTTTTTATTTCTCATTACCTTACTGTCATTTGATTGGCAATAAATTAAACTGATTTCCCCAAGTTGAGTCTGTTTTGCCTGTGGTGGTAACTGGTGAGTGATCTCCCTGTCCTTATCTTGACCTGTGAGCTTTCCATTATTTCTTTCCTTCCTCTCCCTTGCCCAGTTGAGGAGGGGAGTGACAGAACAGGTTAGGGGGACACCTGGTACCCAGCCAAGGTCACCCCACTACACTCTTTCAGACTGTGTACCTGGATTGCTTCAGAGGTGTCCTTTTTGTTCTGGAACTAATTCCCTAACTGTCTCATTTTGAAATATTTGTAGTAACAATCCCTGTGGGATTTCTGTGCTAAAAGGGAGCAGGTCCAGAAGAGCCCCATGCAGACCACACAGGCACCAACAGGACAGGCTGGGCACATGAAGACTCATGCTTTTAGGAAATAATCAGACTTAAAAATGACATTCAGGCCTGGTTACTGGGTACCTGTGCAGCCAGTCAAATAATCCTGGGGACCAGCTGGGGTGCATGAGTAAATTTGCTATACAGTGAGACAGCTTGCTGGGGAAACAGCTGCCTTCCCAGGCTGGATGCCACAGTGTTGGCATGAAAAGATGTCAGAATGAGTGTTACTTGTAGTGAGAACCACAAGTCACCAGGTGTCGTCAATAATGAACTGGGAGCTTAGGCCCAGCTGTGCCCAATAATTAGGGCCTGCCCCAGCTGGAAATGGGCGGGGCTGAAGGGCAAAATAAAAGGCATGCTCCCAGAAACAGAGAGGGGAGGCTGAGAGAGGCCTGGGAAGAGAGATGGCGAGAGACCTCCTGAGGAGAGCCGTGTCCCCGAGAGAAGGGCTCGCCGCAACAAGTGGTGGAGAATGCGGGCAACAACAGCAGCCGTGAATGCTGAGGTATTATAAAGAGCTCTACACGACCACGTTGGTGCGGGAAGCTCTACAAAGCCAGGCTTAAATGCGGAAGGCGATATAAAGAGCTTCGAATACGCAACCACGTCAGATGGAGCTACTACGTTGGTGCGGGACGCTCTATGAAGAGCTCCAAATACGCAACCACGGGAAAAGCTCCACGAGGCCAGGCTTAAATGCTGTAGGCGGCGTGAAGAGCTCGGAGTAGAAGCCCAGCACGGCAAGATACAACAGCCCGGAATGGCGAGCCAGGCAGGAGCAAAGCCGAAAAGCAGTAAGATGAATGAGGCTCGAAGGGCGCAGCGAGTTGGCGCGCGGAACTCAAACCCGAGGAATGGTGAAGCTGAAGTGGAGCTCTGAGTGCGCATCAAGTCAGTGCGGTCCTGAAACGGAGCCTCCCAGGGACACGCGATGCGGTCCTGAAACGGAGTCTCCCAGGGACACGCGACAGTGCGGTCCTGAAACGGAGCCTCCCAGGGACACGCGATGCGGTCCTGAAACGGAGTCTCCCAGGGACACGCGACAGTGCGGTCCTGAAACGGAGCCTCCCAGGGACACGCGATAGTGCGGTCCTGAAACGGAGCCCCCAGGGACACGGGACAGTGCGGTCCTGAAACGGAGCCCCCAGGGACACGGGACAGTGCGGTCCTGAAACGGAGCCCCCAGGGACACGGGACAGTGCGGTCCTGAAACGGAGCCCCCAGGGACACGGGACAGTGCGGTCCTGAAACGGAGCCCCCAGGGACACGGGACAGTGCGGTCCTGAAACGGAGCCCCCAGGGACACGCGATGCGGTCCTGAAACGGGGCCCTAGGGACACGCGACAGTGCGGTCCTGAAACGGAGCCCCCAGGGACACGCGATAAGACTGGTGCGCTGAATGCTCGGAGAAGCCTCTGCATGGCCAGGCATCCCGAGGTGGCGAGTACCAGCGAAAGCTGAGCTGGTGTTTTGAGACCTCATCTTCTGCTGATAACAGTGGCTAAAGAGGCGAAAAAAGCCGGTAGGAGCCCAAATTTTCCCTCCACATTTCAATCAAAGGCTAAGAAAATTGTAAAATTAAGGAAATGAAAGGCCGTAATATAAGAATAATTGTAAATTATAGAAAAAAAAGTAATGAGATGTTTGAAAAGGCGAAAAAATGTTGAGAAATAATGAAATGTTTAAATTAATTGTAAGTTATTGTGAATTAATTGTAAATTATTGAAAAAAAAAATGAAGTTTATTTTTCAACAAACAACAAAAAGGGGGGAAATGTAGTGAGAACCACAAGTCCTCAGGTGTTGCCGATAATGAACTGGGAGCTTAGGCCCAGCTGTGCCCAATAATTAGGGCCTGCCCCAGCTGGAAATGGGCAGGGCTGAAGGGCAAAATAAAAGGCATGATCCCAGAAACAGAGAGGGGAGGCCGAGAGACGCCTGGGAAGAGAGATGGTGAGAGACCTCCCGAGAAGAGCCGTGTCCCCGAGAGAAGGGCTCACCGCAACGTTACTTAAGCCCAAGTCTCAACAGGGCACAGCAACGTGACTGTCAGGACTGAAACTGAGTGGGTATCTCTGCCTCCAGCTTCAGAACATGGTAAAAAACTGCAAAGTTCTTCCTTTTACAAAACAAAATACAAAACAAAAAAAAAAAAAACGTTGCAATCTAAAGATGGTGCAAATGCAGCAGAAGACAGTGCATGAGAGAAAAGGTAAATTAATTTGTTTCCATGAGAGCTGAGGGTGTCTGCATAAATCTCATGCAGGGTGGAAACTTAACATGGTAAAAAGCAGAGGTGTCATTTATCAGCCCTGGACACTTGCTGAGGTCCCACATGTGAAGAGTCATAAACATTCTGCCAACTCATTTCTGGGCTTCTTTCTCTTTTTTTCCTTTAGGTAAAGAAAACCAAGATCTTTCTATATATGCCAAAGGCTCCACATTCCCCTGCCTTCATGGAGGTTGTGTCAGTCACCTAAAAATCTGTGAATTCACCAGTGATTGCCCTGCTAAAGAACAGGAAGGAGTGAGGTGTGGTGAGTATGTGGCCTGGCACTACATGGGAGCTTTAGACAACCACAAAGAGTTTTGACTTTTGCAGCTGTTTGTTTTCTTCCATATTCAGGTTTCTCTGTCTTCCTGCTTTTTCTTTTTTCTGCTGTAGACAGTCTCCCAGAGGGCTCACATTGCTCTTTTGAAGAAGGTCCATGTGGCTGGACGCTGAATGAAACTGCAGCATCTCCTTGGTCTATTCAGGGCTCTACTGAAATGATGAAAAATTACTCATTTTTAGGATCTACCCTGCAAGCCACTGGTGGTAGGTTCCTCATAGTTCTCTCCCTGTATGCATGTATGTATGTATACAATAGCCTTGAACTCTTAGGTTTTTAAACTTCAAACATTAACATTGGTATTATCTATAACAAAAAGTAGCTAAAATGTGATTCAAAACCTTATACAAAACAAGCTCTGCAACAAAGTTAACATGAAATTCTCAGAGACTGGAATTCTCCTTCACATTAATAACTTTATATAATGAATTCTCTTTAAATATGCTTCTTCCCTCCTTCTTCTTCTTCTGAGCTATAGAATTGCAGAGTATTTTAGCAGCAATATAATAACTGCTGCATCACAAACTAAAAACTGCCCCACAGAACAAGGCAGTTTGTAGAAACATCTTTTGGAGAACCTTGCCAGATTTTGTGCTAAATAAGAAGCCCTGACATGTTCAGGCTGAAAGTCAGAAGTGTTAGCACAAATGAGTCTTGCCTCACAGTTCCCTGGGAAAATGAAGGGTTGTCCATATTTTTTCCTGGGAACAGAGTCTCCACATGAGCTCTTCCAGGCCAGTGTTTGTCTCAGCAAGGGTCATTGCTGCTCATGGTGTAAGAATTAGGGCTGATCAGGAGTTCACTGGACACTGGTGTCAGCCCATGTGTGGGAAGATGCTAGGGAGGTGCCTGAGGTTTTTGCACTCCTATTTCAGGAAGGAGTTTGGGATGTTGGCTTCTGGCTCATTATACTCTCACTAATAGAGTAAGGGAAGGTGCTAGAGAGGTGCCTGAGGTTTTTGCACTCCTATTTCAGGAAGGAGTTTGGGATGTTGGCTTCTGGCTCATTATACTCTCACTAATAGAGTAAGGGAAGATGCTAGGGAGGTGCCTGAGGTTTTTACACTCCTATTTCAGAAAAGAAATTTGAGGTGTTGGCTTCAGGCTTATTATAACCTCACTAAAAGATTTGCTCTCAAACCATGCTTGTCATCTTATTTGCACTCTGCTTCAGCACAATGATGTTAAACTGCTTCAGTAGAGTATTAAAAAAAAAAAAAAACAAACAAAAAAAACAAAGCATCATCTTGCCTTTTCTGCTTCCCTTTTCTGGTCACAGGACACTTCCTCTACTTGCGAGCAGACAGCTCTCAGATGAGCTGTGTGGCCAAGGCTTACAGCACCAGCTTGCCAGCTAGGATTGCCACTGAAGACTACCAGGTATATGACTACCTTACCCCCCTTTGGGGTAGTTTGTACAATCAGCCCATCCTCCTGGGCCTCTGCAAAACACTTGCAAGCACTCAAGTTGGCTCTGCTGCCTAGAAATATAGAAAGGAGATGTGAGGAGCATCCAGAAGTGAAAGCAGGAGCTCCAGGTCAACTCCTCACTATGGAAAACTCCCCCTCCTAACTCTTCCAATTATTCCTCTGAAGGATACTGAGTACCTCAACTCTATGGAGTGGCCTTGGCCTGTGGAAAAGGGAGTTGGCTGTCTGGGGTTTTTGAACCATTCAGTGTACCTGCTACTGATACTTTTCTGCATAAATTCTGGAATACTCTCTCACAGGAGTTAAACTTTCTTGAGAGTTTCACTGGTAATGGGAGTGTGAAGTTAGATGCTAGATTTTCCAGGAATAGGTGAAGATAATAAAGTTCTGTTCACATTCTTAAGGAATTTTAAAAGGTGAAGGCAGCCAGGCATGGATAACATCCCATAACCTTCCTTCAGCCTAAATTTCTCAAAAGAATAAGGGGAGATCCAAAGGCGTGGAATTAAAAATATGAAACTATATTGTACTCATAACACTTGGGAAAATTAAGCTGCAGGTTTGAGCTGGACTCCAGCCCTGCTAGATGGAAACAGAAAGCTTTGATGCCTCCTTACTAGAGCTGGCAAAAGAAATAGAGTGCAGGTGCCAAAGATCTAACCAGCACTTATATTTACTTACAAATCCAGGTCACATTTGATGTGTAGTTCCAACCAAATAAAAAGTCCTTGGAGCTAGGCTCAAAAAACAAGGAGGAGAAGCAGTGGTATAGAGTTCACAGGAGATCTGGACCCATTCTCTCCTCCACTGGCAAGGATTTGAACCCACATTTCAGGAGCAAGGGGCTTCTTGTGGTTGTTCTTTGCAGACCATGCATGTGTCTGCTCCCTTTCCTGCTGTAAAATAAAGAGAAGCTGAGCATTCAAAGCAATGGTGGAAATAACAGTTCTCTCTTGTTCTGTGGCAAAGTGGAAGTGGTTACTTCAAAGAAAGAAAAATATCTCTTGCTTCAGAATATTCTTTAGCCTGGTGATAAGGTTGCTTGCCTGATGTTTGGGTGCCATGGTCCAGATGGTGCCTATGATTTGGAGCAAATATATGCTCCAAGTTTCCTTTCTCTAGAGACCTCCTTGTTTCAAGGGGATTTGAGGTAGGGCATCTCTCCCCTGGAAGTACTTTTGTACCCTATAATTCCTGGGAATAGATCAAACCACACCAGTGCAACACATGGACCTGGGTGATTACAATAGGAACCTTTAAAGATTTAAACTGTGGTTCAAACCCTTTCACAGAAACCTTCAGGCTGGTGAGAACACTGAAGAGGAATGCAGTTAGCATTGTTTTCCCACAGTAACCTAGCTCTAGTGGAAGCATTTAATGCTAAAACATTTTTTGAGTTCAAGCCTGTGCTCCTTTTCTTTACTGCTTTTTCTTCCTGAAGGAGGAACAAGAAAACCAGTGGTTTCTCACCCAAATGGTGCCATGGATATTTTTGTGAGAGGCTGGAGAACAGTTGCCCAACAGGAGTGTCAGTCAGAGCCTCCAGAGATAAAATTCTGTGCTAGGAACAGGGATGAGTCAGGGATGAGCACTGGGGGCCTGAGCAGTGGGTGTGATGCAATGGTCTGACTCAGGATCAAAGGTTTGTTGTCTCAGATCTCCAGGGAGGGGAAGAGTGAGTACCTGTCCCTTCTTATCACAGCTCACCATTCTTTTTCTCTTCTATTGCAGATCCAATTCTCAGTGCATGTCTTTGGCAGCTACAATGGTACCATCTCCTTCTCTGTCAGGGAGGAGATAAAGGGAGCTCCAGTCACACTGCCAATGTGGGAAAGGGCAGGGAGCTGGAGTGACCACTGGTTTCTCATCACCTTACCAATGCCAGTGCTTCAGAACTGGTAAGAGCTCAACCAGCAGCACCCAGGGTTACCCCCAGATATATAATAATTTTTTTACTGCTTTTGTGTTCAAGCATCACTTGACTTCTTCAAGGGCCATTTCTATTGCAAAAGTTGCATCAGTACTTCAGTTCTGCTTGCTGAGGAAGTTTCCTGTCAGACATGCAGATCTCCATGTGTCTGCTCAGCTCAGCTCAGCACAAGCCTGAACTGTGTCTGCACTTCATGCAACCTCAAACAGAGCTTAGGTATTGGGAATAGCAATGTCTGTCCTAGACACATTTCACTGGTGTGAGAAAGCCAGTAACAGCTGTATTAGTGTAGCTTTGTACAGTAAAGCTATCATGTGGGTCAAATGGCTGGCAAAGCCACAGTTTGGCCAATGCAACTGCCTGGCCTTGAATCTGTATCTCTGCAGCCTAGGAAACAAGAGATCATTCAGTGCCATGTCACTGATGCAACAATTTCAGGAAAAGACCATTGCCCAATTCAGGCTTGCATTCAAGTTTTCACAGATTCAGATGTGAAAGTACAGCATGACATTTGTTTTCAAATGAAGTAAAATATTGAAGAGTCAAAGAATTTCAACCCAGTCTCAATTGGAATTCAGTCTCAAGCAATGTAGCAGGTGTTGGGCATTGGTTGTTGTGCACAACACAAACACTTCTCAAATTGCTCCAATCTGGTTTTCTGTGTCTTTCTCAGGAAGGCTTTCACTTGACCCTTAAAAAAAATCTCAACTTCTATACAGCAAATATTAAAAGTGAGAAATTATCTACCTAATATTGGCAATAGATAATGTCAGAAAACTTAATGGAGAAGAAAGCTTGAGGGGATTCCTTTTAACTTCAAATATTCATTGCATCCTCATATAAAAGACTTCAGGGATTTGGGTCTGGAAGTGGTAGCAATTCAAACCCAAGCAGCAGTAAAACCCAGAGAATGTTCCACCTTGTTTCTCCTCATTAAATTATTATCTTTGGTCTCAGCATTATAAGGTGTTCACCATATGCACCTCTGCCATGAATTACTCTTTTAGGATAGGATAGGTCTGCATGCTGGCAGTGTATTTAATATTCTTTTCTGATACAGTCTGGAACTCTGTGGATTAGCAGCTGTTTAGTTCTTCATATGTAAAGTATAAACAGTGAATTTGTCCAGAATAACTCTCTTTCCCAGGAACAACACAGCAGAGTGCCAGGAGCTCATCAGAGGTATTTAAGACTTTCTGCCTCCTCTGATAAAAAGTCCCTCATGCTTGTTCCCTAAAGCCTCCAGTTTCTCTATCAGCTCCTTCTGTGGCAGGAGGAAATGAAGAGCAAGAGGCTTTAGGGACTAGGACTGCACAAAAAAAACCTGATCTGCAAATACTGTAATGTTTGACAAAATGAAAGCAGTAGGTAGGTCCTGAATGCATGTACTATGATGGTTTGTTTCAAGCCATTTTATCTTACTTCACTTTCAGGCAACACTTTTATGTGCCATTTTCAAACAAATTTAAAACTGATGTGGCCCAGCAGTGACAATCACTATGGGTGAGGCTGGAACTCTCAGTATACCAAGCAGAAATGGGCTACCTGAGCTAGCCAAGTGACTAACAGAAATAATAAGTTGTCATTTGATGCACTGATCTATAACACAAACAGAGGAACCATACAACTCATGGGAACTGTAGCAGCTATTTGCCCCAAGGGAGGAAACCCTGGTCTTGGTGCTCACAGGACACAATCTGTGTCCTGGGCCCCTTCCCTTGTTCCTTACATGCTCTGCTCCTGCCTCAACTCACCTGCTTATGAAAGCACTCAGTGCCTTTCTTCCTTCTTTTCATATATTTGATCTCTCCTCCTTCAAGGCTGTGAACCCATTTTGTCTGTCTCATGGTTCCAGTTGTAATTTCCCTGTCTGACCTCCTCCCTGCTGCTTGTTTCCATCTCTCTTCCAGCAGGTGGTATTCCTCTGTGTGTTGGGTTTTTATTGTCTGACTCTCTTCCCTGCACTTCCATCCCCTTCTTGTCCTAGTTATCTCTTGTGTAATTTTATTTTGATGACCCCAGACCTACAGTAAAGTTTTATTCCCAGTCTTTCTGTTTGACTGTTTTTTACCTTCTGTAGCTCTCAGGCACAACCCACACTGCTCCCAACTCCCAAACCCAAGCTCTATGCTATAAAGCAACCAGGGAGCTCTCTGATTTTTCCAAGATGCCACCTTGTTCACTCTGGAATCAGTATAGGCAGCTTTTTTTTCTTCCTAGTTGGCAAAAAACAGGAGAGCTGGTGGAGAAAAAGTGTATTAATTAATTTGGAAGGGCAGGACCTGTCAGAGTTTGTAACAGTATTGTTATGGAAAGTGCCATTTGGCCCCAGCCTTGAAGATATCCAGAAAAGATGAGACTGCAGGATTAGAAAAATTCTACCAGGCATAGAAGTGTCAAGCTTTTGAAATTTTCAAGATCATTTTACTAAAATTTTAAGAGATTCTCATTCAAATGGAAAAAAAAAAGTTCATTTCTGCCATGTGATTCCTCCTCACAAATTTCAGATCCCACTTTCAATACCTGGTAGCACAAAGAACTTGAAAAGGTGTCAGCATTTTTGAGCAGGGTCAAAATTGTCAATCCCTGAGTTGCCTTTTTTGAATTCTAGGAAATTTTTTTTGAATTCTAGGCAAGTCACACCAAACCACCCAGACCAATAATGTTCAGCCCAAGTTGCTTAAATGTTGGTGAAGTAGAAAACAATTGTAAACAGAGGCTTATGGTGAATATTGGTCTACAAACTTAGTACAGTTTGGTGTAAACCTCCATGAATGACTTTTCTGTTAATAGTGGGTGTTGGCAGCCTTCCCTTATAGGTAATGAAACCTCCAGGAATACTTCAGGAAACTCCTGTCCTTGATTTGCTGTGTGAAAGGGCTGTAGGAAGGGATGACAGCCAGTGACAAAATGGGTGGGAGGGGAAAAGATCACAGAAGGGGTAGAAATGAACTGCAAACCAAATAGATGCTGTAGCAGAACATGAACACCTTGATGGGGGTAGAAGTAGATGAGTCTTAGTGGACAAAAGGAGGGGGCCATGGAGGGGACATATGAATAGTTTTGGGCAATAGGTTCAGGGAATCATAGAATGGTTTGGATTGGAAGAGGACTTTAAAGACAGCCTAGTTCCAACTTCCCTGTGATGGGCAGGGACACATTTCCCTAGGTCAGGTTGCTCCAACCTCCATCCAGCCTGGCCTTGAACACTTGCAGGGAGGGAGCAGCCTCAACTTCTCTTGGCAGCCTAGGCCAGTGCCTTGCCACCCTCACAGCAAAGAATTTCTTCCTAATATCTTATTTAAATCTAAAATCTTTCAGCCTAAAACTGTTCCCCTTCATCCTACTGCTACACCTTGTGAAAAGTCCCTCCCCATTTTCTTATAGGTCCTCTTCAAGTACTGGAAGGCTGCTTTAAGGTCTTCCCAGAGCTTCCCCTTCTCCAGGCTGGACAGCCCCAGCTCTCTCAGCCTGTCTTCACAGGATATGTGCTCCAGCCCTCTGATCATCTTCATTGCCCTCCTCTGGACCTGCTCCAACAGCTCCATGTCCTCCTTTTGTTGGTAAATTGAGAACTGAATGCAGTGCTCCAGCTGGGCTCTCACAAGAGTGAAATAGAGGGGCAGAATCCCCTCCCTTGACCTACCAGTGATTCTTCTTTTAATGCAGCCTGGGTTATGGTTGGCTTTGTGGGCTGGCAAGCTTTTCATCAACCAAAATCCTCATGTCCTTCTTATCAGGGCTGTTTGTATTTGTGCTTGGCATTACCCTGACCCAGGTGAAGGACCTTGCACTTGGCCTTGTTTAACTTTATGACGTTGACATGGTCCCACTTCTCAAGCCTGTTAGTGGCATCCCTTCCCTCCAGCTTATTGACTACCCCACAGTTCAGTGTTGTTGGCAAACTTGATGAGGATGCACTCAATCCCATTGTCCATGCCACTGACAAAAGTATTGAACAGTGCTGGTCCTAACATCAGCCCCTGAGGAATGCCAGGCATCACTGCCCTCCATTTGGACATCAAACCATTGACCCACTGCTCTTGGAGTGTGGCCATCCAGGCAGTTCTTTATTCACCAAGTTCATCTCTCAAGCCCACATTTCTCCACTTCTGGGACAAGGCTGTGGCTCTGAGTCATGGAAAACAGCATCAAGTGCTTTGCACAAGTCCAGGTTCTACATCAGCTGCTCATCCTATATCTACCAATGCTGTCATAAAAGGCCACCAGATTTGTCAGGCAGGATTTGCCCTTAAGTGAAGCCATGTTGTCTGTCATCAATCACCTCCTTATTTTCCATGTGCCTTAGCAAAGTTTCCAGTAGGATCCATTCCATAATCTTGCCTGTTACAGATGTCAGTCTGACTTGCTTGTAGTTTGCCAACTCTTCCTTTTTTGTCTGTTAAAAATGGGGCTTAAGTTTTCCCTTTTCCAGTCTGTGGGCATTTCACTAGACTGCCATGACTTCTCAAATATGATGGAATAAGACTGACAGCTTCATCTGCCAGCTCCCTTAGGACCTGTCCCATGGACTTATGCACCCTCAGGTTCCTTGGATGGTCCCAGACCTGATCTTCTACCATGGGTAATTCTTTATTCTCCCAGTCTCTGCCTTTACCTTTTGTAAGTTGGATGCTATGGCTTGAGCACCTGTCTGTGAAAAAAAAAAGGCAAAAAAAAAGTCAAAAAAGGCAAAAAAATCACTGAATACCTCAGCCTCCTTCATATCCCACATGACCAGGTCTCCAATTTCCTCCCAGACAGGGCCCACATTTTTCATAATCTTCCTTTTATTACCAGCAGACCTGTTGAAGATTTTCTTGTGGCCCTTGATGTTCCTGGTCAGACTTAATTCTATCAGGCCTTTAGTTTTCCTGACCTCATTCCTGGCTGCTTGGACAACTTTCTACTCCTCTCAGGCTACCTGTCCTTGCTTCCATCCTCTATAGGCTTCCTCCAGTAAATTTATTTCTTAGGAGAGAAGGAAGAGAAACACCCCAGTCTGCTGATCAGCCTCCCAGTTGGGCATCTACATACTTGGAAAACTACTGCAGGTGATCAGCTGGCAGATTTCCTCCCTTGGTTCACACACCCAGGGAAAAAGGCTGCTATCAGGAGAAAACCACAGGCAAAAGACCAAGACATCAGAGATCTGGGGGGTGTAATATACTGGAGTCAGCAAAATGAGCTTAATGAACAGGAACACTGGAAACCCCCCTGGCTAAGACAGCACAGAGGTCAAAAGGCAAAGTCCTCTTTTTCTGAACTCAGGGGAACAGAGAGGCACACAGAGCTTAGGAGACATCTCAGCTGGAGCAGAAATCTACCTTGTGGCACATTCTTCTGCTCTGAATCCACTGACCTAGCCAAGGATATGCAGCCATGGGGATGCCTTAAGTAGGGAATGTGCTGTGGTACAGTATCCATGGCTGGAAATCCTAGAAAAAGTGCCCAAGTGTCCTAGTGCTCAGGGCACTGTCACTTTGTCTTCCACCAAATGGGTGAGGGAGTTGCTGTTGTATGTCTGTGGACATCCAGGTGAGGATTGAAAATGCAAAAGTATTGCTAAAAGCTGCTAATTTCTGTTGGGAAATTTCCCTGCTAATCCCATAGCCAAGAGAGTGGTTGTTAAGGAGACCTCTGTTCTGCATTTGTTGCACCAGTGCTTGCTCCCAGGATGCTCAGAATCTGTAAATGGGAATTTAAGTACATTTAATCACCAGATTAAATTAAAACTCACTTCTTGAGTTGAGGGAAAAGCAGCTTATCCCTGAAGATTTTGATGCAGCTATGCAACCTTATATTAACTGTGGGTAGGCACCAACATTTGGCTGGTGGGTGGAATGTGCACATGGGCTTTATTGCCACTAATTTGGGACAAATGTGTTCTTAGGATGCATGATTAAAGTGTTAGGCTTGATGAGTGCTTGATCTCTCATAAATCATCATTGAGTTTCATCAGTAGAGGTCATCTCCATATGCTTTTAATAAGTTCTAAAAGGACTGGACATCAGACATGTGCTTATGTCTGAAATTTAATGTCAAACAGTTCAGTCCTATCCATTAGAATGAGAGCCCCCAGCCCATTTTCTTTCTTCCTTGTGAGTTTAGAATGTGGCAATGTACATGGGACATGACAGATCTCCTACATCAGCAGCTAAACAGCTGTTTATGGTGGAAAAAGATGAGAAAGCCCAGAAAGCAAGCACTTCAGGGAGTTATGGCTGAAATTTAAAATGTCCTGACCTGCAGCTGAAATAAACCCATGTCACCTTGTTGAGTTACATTGGCTGAGGATCAGGCCAAGATCCCTGTCTTTTTGGATATTGTTAGTTCTGCTCAGTTTCCATTCTGTCTTTTGGGGGATGAAAAGGAGATTCTCTTTTCCCTTCCCTGTTGCACATGTCTGATTCCCTCACTGTTTGTAGCAATTGAATAAGGATGGTTGTCTGTCTATAACTGTTAGTGGTTTGTTTCTATGTCTGTGTGAAGATTTCATTCCTGTTCCCCCATGAAATGTGGCATTATATGAATGTTGGTTGGTCTTTACTAACTGGTGATGTGTGGATAAGATTTCCAGCAAGCCTCAGCAGGGCTTGTCAGGAGGAAATGTTCTAAATAGTGCTGGTCATTAATGAAAAGGGAACACTGTATTTTTAGTTTGGTTTGGGGGTTTTGTTTGTTGTTTTGTTTTGATTTTCCCTGCCCCCTTTCTCTTTCTTCTCTAAAACTTCTGTCTTATTGCCAAGGTTTCAGCTGCAACTCCTGGCAACCTGGGGCTGGAATTCCCAAGCTGACATTGCTGTTGACAACATTACATTTGGCCTGGACTGCTTCAGTGATGGTGAGCCATGTTGCAGAACCTCTTAAAAAATTTGGATAGTGTCATCAGCACCCCACAGATCCAGGACACAAAAGCTCAGAGTGCACAGGGATCATTTGTGTTGCCTTTCACAGCAAAATGCCATTTTATCTACAGAAGATTGCAAGTGAAGGCAGTTTTACAGTGTGTTAGAGTCTCCTAGTGCTCTGCTTTTTCTCTGGTCTGGGCTATCCCATCTCACATATTTGAGACCTGTCTGTGTGTCTTGGCAAGAAGCACCAGACTTATTCCCTAGCCCTTAAGTGGAAGGATTACATCACACTCTTCTTCAGCAATCCCTGCTGACCTGTGTACCCTGGAGATTGATAGCTGAAGGGAATATGTTGAAATCCAAGGGGAAAGTCACTATATTTTAGTAGAGGAAGAAAGTTAAGGAATAAAGTGATTCTTTGCCAGTAAAGTTTAGAGTTTAACTGCAAAAAGTTTGTTTGACTCTGCAATGAGGTATGACAATTGTATGAAGTTTAACAAAGAGAGGTGCCAGATTTTTGCACCTGGGAGATGGTAACCCTGGATATTCATAAACTCTGGGGAGCAAGAGGCTGGAGAGCAGAAAATGGTTAATGACAAGTTGACCATGAGCCAACAGTGTGACCTGACAGCCAAACAGAGTCCTGGGGTGCATCAAGCAGGGCATTGCCAGCTGGTCAAGGGAGGGAATTGTCCCATTTTACTGATGAGGCCCCATCTTGAGTCCTGTGTGCAGTTCTGGGTGCCACAGTCCAAAAAGGACATGGAGCTACTGGAGGGTGTCCACAGGAGGGCTTTGAGGTTTGTGAAGGGTTTGGGGGAAAGCTGTATGAGGAGCAGCTAAAGGCACTTGGTCTGTTCAGCCTGGAGGAGAAGGAGAAGAGGAGACTGAGGGGAGACCTCATCACAGATCACTGCTTCCTCACTAGGGAAGGAGGAGGAGCAGGCACCAAACTCTTCTCTCTGGTGACTGATGAAAGGACTTGAGGGAATGGTAGGAAGATGTGCTGGGAGAAGCTAAGGTTAGGTGTAAGGAAAATGTTTTTCACCCAGAGGGTGGCTGTGCAGTGGAAAAGGCTCCCCAGGGAGCAGTTATGGCACCAAGCCTGCCTGAGGTCAAGAAGCATTTGGATAACACTCTCAGGTACATGGTGTGATTCTTGGGGTGCCCCACACAGGGACAGGAGTTGGGCTTGATGATCCTGATGGGTCCCTTCCAACTCAGCAGATTCTATATAGAACTGTCCCTGCCAGATATATAACAGTTGTGCTTTCCTGTTTCATTGCTGCAAGCACAATTGTCACCAATGTAAGTCTGAAAAACTGAGCCAGTGATACCCTCTGAAGTGTGTTAGCAAGAGCTAAATTTTCTTAGCAGACAAGAGGAAAGAGGTGGGATACTTGAACCACTTGCAAACACTAGAAACTTCCTTCTTTTTGTCCCTGGCAAATAGTATATATTCTGTGTTGTAAAGGCACTAGATAATATGCAGCAACTTGCAGACAAAATGTACATCAGTGCTCCTGTGCCACTCTTTATGTTATAACACCCAGTATGTCAACATTTAGGGTAATACCATGTCTCTGCATGTTGGTCATGGCCTAACATGATGTGTGGAAATGCTTGTGTCAAAACAGATGTGGTAAAAGTTCATCAACAAAAGAGCCCTTTCTGTCCCACCTCTGTCAGATTCAGTCTCCTGTTATCTGTTTCTTTGTTCTTTGGGCACTGGAACCACCCTTCTATAAAATGGTGAGCATGCACATTTTCATTTGGACTTAAGAGGAAGGTTTGGTTATGGTAATGGCATTTGTTCACTTCACTGGCTCCCAAACCATTTGTGACCTCCATTCGGGTTTGAAATCTTTTGCAGAAACTGAAGGGACTGATTCCAGATGCTCTTGTGCACCCAGCTGCTGGAATTTACTGCCCTCCTGAGAGCAAATACAGCCTCCAGTTGCTCAGCAGACATTTTTGCCTCTTTTGTGCCAGACCTATCCTGTGGCAAATAGGTGGGGCATAAATCTCAGTGCAGCAATGTTATCAGAGCTCCTCTGTTAGGTGCCCCGAGTTACTCCTCCTTTTCAATTAGTATAAATTGCAGTGATGTTGAGAAGCAGCTGGCACTTATCTGAAGGTGTGACCCAGAGATGTGTGACTCATGCAGCAGGCAGACAGCAGGAAAGAACCATGTTTCTCAGAAGCTTTGCACTTGCCAGTGGTCCTTGACTCCTCTTTGTAAGCTGACGTTTTCTCGCCTCCAAAAGCAACCTTCTTGCATTTGTCTTCTCATTATTTTAACTGAGTTAGGTTGCATAGAAGCTCAGCAGCTCTGCTGTGCTTTCAGTAATGAAATTATTCCCCCTGGCAAGGAGAGGTTGCAGATGTCAGAGATGGAGCAGATTAAGATCCAAGCAGTGAATTCTTTGCATGAGGGCAGCAGGAAGGATGTATGGCAGGAAGGAAGGATTTGCTGCTTGCTAGGATGTAAATATTATTTGCTCCATCTATTTCAATGCTGTTGTTCAATTGCTTTACAAAACCCAGGGCACACCCTGGAAGTGCTGCTGGGCTTTGTACAAGCTGGGAAAGAAGGTGAGGTTTTCTGTAGGCCTCAAAATCAGGAGGAAAGTTTCAGTAAGATTTAAGAGGAAAACAAGTGGGTAGTGAGGGCAGTTGAAGTGTCAGCAATAAGGACAGAAACCAGATGGGCTGTTCTTCGAATGGCAACTCCTGGGCAGATGTTTTCCCTTTGAAAAAAGGTGAAAAAAAACCACTTTTTGGTTCATACAATCAGCTTGTGTAAGATAGTGTCAGATACCTGATGATGTGGGTCTGGCTCATTGGGAGAACTTCCAAGGGACAGGCATAGGAACAGGTCTGAATTTTGAATATTTCTAAATATGAAAATGTGGGCTATCACAGCAAACAGAATGCTGGGGGTTGCCCTTCTCAATGCTTACGTGGTAACTGCTTCTAGTATAATTTTTGGTGCTCCAAGCATTATATTGTTCCAATTAATATCACAGCTCTGTGGTCTATCAAAGTGCACTCTCCTCCCCTGGCCTAGGGGTTACTTTTCATTCTGTGCATTTACAATTTTCCACAAAACCAGTTTGGAAATGGCATGACTGTCCAAAGAGAGATTTTGCATATTGTGCCTCGAGTTCTTGACTTTGGAGTCCATGACCCAGCAAAGTATGGTTCTGTTGACCTTCCAGTCTCATTGCCTCATTTAAATGGTGGGAGGTGGTTTAGGCCTCATAGCTGCCTCTTTTTCATGGTTTAAGAAGGGATACACTAGAGATGGAAGCAATCAGCCAAAGAGATGGGGGAGGGAGAAGCAGGAAGCTGTTGCAGCTTCCTCATTCTCTGCTCCACTCCAGGACAAACTGGAAAGGCTTTCAGGAATTCTTTGACCTGCATCAGTAAGGTGGCATCTCTTAGGGGACCACACACACTTTGAGGATACAGTGAGGGACCTTACTTTGATTAATATTGGCCACAGGACCATCTTTTTTCATTATAGCCTCATAGACAGAGAAGCAGGAGTAGGTTACTTGAGCTCTTTATCTGCAGGAGATGCCACATCATTCTCCTTTATATTTTCCCCTGTCTTTTCAGTATGGAAATCAACAGCACCAGCTAAATCCCAGAGAAAGGAGTCTTGTGCTCCTCATATTTTTCTGATTTATGCACATTTTAATATGAATTGTGTTCCCTCCTATTCACTTACAGTCAACATGTTGGCTGTCAGGGGAGGAGGTAGAAACTGAAATAAACTGGAGCAAGAGCCCCTGTATCCTGGGGCTACACCGTGGGTGTAGTAAATGCCACCTTACAAATGCATGGCTGACAGTGGATAAAATATCAGCCTTCTAAGAGTTACCAGCTAATGTGGACAGGGGGATGCTCAGGCTGCTGAGCACAGGGGAGCCAAACCTTCCAGCACATGAGGGGCTGAGACTGTTTGGAGAAGGAGGAAAGATTGTTTGTCTGGAAACAAAGCTTTGCCTCAGGATACTCAGTTGGGATGCTTCAATGAAACCCATACAGACACCCAGACTGAATCTCTGTTTCAGAGGGTGAGTTACATTCCTTTGCTCTGGATAACATAACCAGACTTCTTCTACATCTCTAAGCATCACTCTTGTGACCTCTTGGATTTGTATTTCCATGCAGGCCGTGGGAGACCAAGTCTCTTTTCTGGCTCTGCACCATCTTTTCCATTTGGTTTTCCTTCTTGTCTTTGATCCAGTTCATTTGCTTTGGGTTAATTTCATTTTTCACTGGCTTGACAACTTCATCCATTGAAGTTCCCTATCTCAGAATGAGCAGAGTGCAGTACAAAGCTCCCTTTTCCTTACATCCATCAATGTGCTTTCAGTCAGACCTGGGGGGAATATTTTCAGGAGTAGAAGCTCAGCAAGGTCTCCACGCTTCAATTACTTATTTGGCCTTTCTGACACAGCTAACAAGGGTGTTAATTATTGCCATTTAAAGCAATGGCTTTGCAGCAGAGATAATTGTCCATCTGGAACTGAGTGAGTCTCTTTTGAATAGAGCACCAACCAGCTGTTAGAGGCTCACGACTGGAACAAATTGAAATATTTGTAATATTTTTCGACTGATGAAAAATGTTCAGTATTAAATTGAGTGTTCATTAAAGAGGAGGAAGTCTTTCCTTTTTTCAATAGAGATTTTCCAATCAAAGATCTGCATAAAAATGGGTCATTTAAGTACTGAAGCAGGATGCTTGCACATTATAAGGCTAGGGTTCATTTATTACTTTTTCCTGTTATAAAATAGCTCTGGTTGTGTGGTGTTCTCAATGCATTCAGATGCTTTGATTCAGCAATTGCTTTGAAGTCCCTTCACTTTGAGAAAAGGCTGATTTTTCAAGGCCTGTTTCACTGGTCAGAAGTTTAGCATTTTGTTCTGTGTCTTTCAAAAAGGTTTCTCCAAAGATTTACAGGCTGTGTTAAGCCACAAATGTACAGCTGTTTCTTAGCCAGGCACGTTAGTGAGATGTAATTTGATTTAGTATTTTATTTGCCAAGCAAAGTCTGAGGTGTTCAAAGTTGGTTGCTGAGAGGGGTCTTCACTGTCAGGCTGGTTTACTTACCATGATGCCATTCAGAACCAAAAAGAACAATTTTTGTCACTCTCCTCCACTCATTTTCCTGTCCATAGTTGTCATGTGTGCTTTTGACCAGCAGAGCAACAATACTTGGTACCTGTTCTCCCACACTGTGCTTTTTAAGATTTCCTGTAGTCACAGACAGTGCAATTTGCTGCCTGAGTTAACATGCAGGATTTGTGTCCTTGGGAAGAGCCACTCACCTCAGCTAACAAGGTAACAAACCCAAGACATGAGCCAGAGAGAGTAATAAAAGAATTATGGTCATTTAAAACACCTTTTGTGCCCAAGGTACTATTTACTTATTTTAACTTAATGGTTGTACATGGTTCATTCATGTGATCTTTAATTTTTCCATCTCTTGTTTCTGCCATCCTCCCATCTCTCTCATCCATTCTGCAAACTGTCACAGGAAGAAAACCAAATTATTTTGGTGGGAAACACCAGTACCCACGGGAGATCAGTACCCTGGATGAGCACCTTCTGAACCCCCTGGATGAGCCCTCCCTCCCAGGTAGATGATTCCATGTTGAAAACCTGTCTCCTGGCTATAAAGGGTGGTTCCCCTCCCCACTCCTGTGTGTGATCTGATAGCAAGAGGGCAACTAAATATAACCCCAAAGATGTAGAGAC
Source organism: Heliangelus exortis (assembly GCF_036169615.1). Classification (NCBI taxonomy): domain Eukaryota; kingdom Metazoa; phylum Chordata; class Aves; order Apodiformes; family Trochilidae; genus Heliangelus; species Heliangelus exortis. The sequence goes on from NC_092426.1 coordinate 37,720,664, forward strand.
CATGTCAGGGAGTGTCTGCTTGGTTACAGGGCAGTAGTTTGCTGAAACCCAACTCATTAGTCCTTAAATAGTAGGACCTCTTTAAGGAAAAATAGAATATTTAAGGAGCTTTAAGGCAAAGCAGAAGCTGCATGACTCTGAGTGCACAAAAACCAGTTCAGGAATAAAAGATGCAGACCAGTACAGAGAGCTGGAAGTGGAAAGAGATTCTCTGGGTGAAGCTGAACCTAATGAGTGGAGAATAGGGGTGTAAAGATGAATATCCAGGGAGGGGAAGTAAGTGAGGATCTGGAAATCTACTGAGAACAAAAACTGAGTGAAAAACAAGGAAATCAAGGGACACTGGGAACCAGTTTACTGATACCAGTAGAGACTGCCATTCTGGAGGAATTCACCCATTCTCTATGGGTGTGAAGAGCTACCTAAAGGAAAGGCTGAAGAGAAAAGGTTGGGTTTGAGGCTTGGGCTTTTCCTTTAAAGATTTGTGACTTTTGCAGCTATTTTAATCATTCAGCTCTTAAAACAAATCTACTTCTGGCTCTTCCCTTGTGTATGCACTGCATCATACATTTTCTAGATACATTATTGAATAGTTTTATTCTTGCACCTCATTTGCTGGACAAGATGAATATTGTTTGGATCTTGGACAAGGGTTATGAAATGGAGGAGTTCTGCTGCATTGTTGTGGAAAGAAAAGAATACTTCTAAATAAGAGCAAGGAAAAGTTTGCTTGGAGGAAAAGGGCCCCCACTGAAAGTAGCAAGAGGCTCTCCTGACTGCTACAAGGCTTTTATGGAGCCTGACAAGAAACTTAAAAGCTCACCATGTTTTGTAATGGCAGATGTGTTCAACTCTTATATCTGTGTATATGCTACAGTTCTCATCTGGCAAGTTGAATATCTCCTTGCTTCATGCTCACACTAAGAAATTTGATAATATCTGTGAGACACTTGCATAAATCACTCTCCACCCCAATTGATGGGGTTTATGTGCAGTCAGTGAGTTATTAGTGTGCAGAAAATAAGGTGAGAGGGGAAAAAGGCAAACAGTGAGTATGTAAAGAGCAGTTGTTGTGCCCTGATTAGAAAAAAGTTGAGTTAATATAAATATTCTGTGGTCATATAGTTAAGGATGGTGTCGTGGTGGATTCTATCACAAGGGAGTTGCATTGAACTTGATCAGATAAATTTAACTTGAGCATGTACTGACTTTCAAGCCCTTAACATTTTTAATGAAAGGTTAAGCTTTTTTTATATGATTATACTAATTAGGATGTGATCAAACAGATGTATTAAGTTTTAGAGCCTTGTAGATATCATGTAGCACTACAACATGGTCTTTCTGTTGATAATCTGTTTTTATATAAAAAATCATTTATGTTCTTTTTGAATAAAAATGATGTGAATTTTGTTATCAAAGGACCACTAAGGGGAGCTCTCAGGAGGATCAGTTTGTTTTAATAACACTTGTCCTTTGGTTACGTGGTTCTGTGGCTTATTGCACATGGCTGGGCAATAAAGGGAAGCTCACATCTGCCCCAACTCTTGCTGGTTTGGTCACAGGGGACACATCTGTTGTTCTCTGGTGGTTCACAACGTGTGGTGCCAGTGGCCCACGTGGCCCAACTCAAGCTCAGTGTGACAGTGCCTATAGGAACAGCAACGTGTCCGTGACTGTGGAGAAAGAGGGGAAACTCAGGGGAGTGCAAGTCTGGAGGGTGCCAGCCACAAACAGATACAGGTGAGTAGCTGGAGAGGCAGCCACACTGAACTCCCTTTTGTTTGTGGAGCTGCAACAAACTTATCAAGAGTTGGACCATCTGTACTGATTGGGTGGAGGGGGGAGAAATAGGAGCACTGACTCCAAGTCTGAGCTATTGTGAAGCATGGGAGGGTGGAGTGACTTGGAAGAGATCAGGATAGGCTGGAGAGTTGGGCAGGGAGAAACATGATGAAATTCAACAAGGGGAAGTGTAGAGTTTTGCATTTGGGGAAGAGCAACACGATGTCCCAGTATAGGTTGGGGGCTGAGCTGCTGGAGAGCAGTGTAGGTGAAAGAGACCTGGGGGTCCTGGTACACAAGAAGATGACCATGAGCCAGCAATGTGCCCTTGTGGCCAAGAAGGCCAATGGCATCCTGGGGTGCATTAGAAAGGGTGTGGTTAGTAGGTCAAGAGAGGTTCTCCTCCCCCTCTATTCTGCATTGGTGAGGCCGCACCTGGAGTATTGTGTCCAGTTCTGGGCCCCTCAGTTCAAGAAGGACAGGGAAGTGCTTGAAAGAGTCCAGCACAGAGCTACTGAGATGATTAAGGGAGTGGAACATCTCCCTTATGAGGAAAGGCTGAGGGAGCTGGGTCTCTTTAGTTTGGAGAAAAGGAGACTGAGGGGTGACCTCATCAATGTTTTCAAATCTGTAAGGGGTGAGTGTCAGGGAGATGGAGTTAGGCTTTTCTCAGTGGTGACCAGTGATAGGACAAGGGGTAATGGGTGTAAATTGGAGCATAGGAGGTTCAAGTTGAATATCAGAAAAAATTTTTTTACTGTAAGGGTGACGGAGCCCTGGAACAGGCTGCCCAGGGGGGTTGTGGAGTCTCCTTCACTGGAGACATTCAAAACCCCCCTGGACACGTTCCTAGGGGATGTACTCTAGGGGGCCCTGCTCTGGCAGGGGGGGTTGGACTAGATGATCTTTCAAGGTCCCTTCCAACCTCTAGGATTCTATGATTCTATGATTCCATGAGTGTGGGCATGTGGGGAAGTGTTCAGTTCCCAAGCTTTGGTCTTCTAGGTTTGGCTCTGTCAGCTATTTGGTCCTGAAATACCTTCTCCAGTGCTCTGGAGTTGGTCTGGAGCTTCATGGGTCTCAAAGCACAGCCATGAGATGCTGCAGCAGGGGAGGCTGTTCTGAGGTTTGGAAGTGCAGGCTTGGGAGAGATGGAAGGCAGAGTTGCTTTGTGGGTGAGAATGTGGGAGATTTGCCTCTTTAACTACTTACTTTTTCTTCCAGGATTTCTGCCTATGGAGCAGCTGGGGGGAAAGGAGCCAAAAACCACAATAAGAGGTCTCACGGGGTCTTCATCTCGGCCACCTTCCAGCTGGAGAAGGATGAGCTGCTGTACATCTTAGTGGGGCAGCAAGGGGAGGATGCCTGCCCTGGGGTGAGGACTGAACAAGCACATATGGGCAGAGACTTTGCAGATACAAATCAGTGAGATTCAGTGGGGGGCTTGGGGTTTGGTGATGAAAGAGAAAGCCCAGTGTCCAGCAAAGAAATCCAGTCAGGAGAGTGGGAAAAACTAATAAACCAAGTTAGACAGAATCTCAAAACTCTTGTAAAGAATTCTGAAAAGAAAAACAAGCCCAAAATACACAAATAAGCATGAAGCCCACAGGAACTTTGCTTAAAGCTCTTAGTGTTTGGAATAAGTTCTTCATCAGCTTTCTTCTGGCTATTTTAATCAAGGAGCTAGCAGGAGAGAGTTGTGTGCTCCCTCTCTTATTTCTCACAGTCTAGGTTTCTTTCTGTCTGCCAGGTTTTCAGATTATTTTCTGTTATTTATGGAGCATCCAGCAGCATTGTGGCTGCACTGTGTTAGAGATGCTCTAAGCTTAGAGCCTAAGGAAGGTCTGACTCCAAAGCCTATCAAAACTGGTGGGAATCTGCCCATGAACTACAGTAGCCCCTGGATTAGGCATTTGGAATGGCAAAAATCCCAGTCATAAGAAAGAGAAACTCAAATGCTTATATATTTGTCCTCTAAACAAAATGATTTGAAAGTCCTTTTATCACTTAGGCTCAAAAGTTGTCTCTTTTCAGCATAAATTCTTTGGTATTCCCTCTTTCCAGGACTGTGATCTCTCAGCTCCTGTCCTCTCTTTTCCCCACAGACTGATGAGTTTTGGAATGCACTCACTACTCTTGTAAAATTCAGAATTACTCTTTACCTTGCCAAGAGCATAGGATGCCTTACATAGATACTGAAACACATTCTAAAAAAGCCTTTCTTCACTGTAATTGCATCTCTCTAAATAAAACATGCATTTGGTTATAATTTGTCCATTATTCCCTTGCATTTCATGACTTGTTCTCCAAATTGCAAAGTATAACCCAGCTCTGACTGGCTTGCTGTAACAGATGCTACTGGAAAAACTTTCCAATCCTTTTTCTCACTTCCAAAACCCAATTTTCTTTGACTTGGAAATCCTGATGGAAAGTTGGGGTCACCAATGTTAGCTTTTCTTGCTCTGAAAAAGTTCTGCAGCTCCAAACCTTCATTCTTTCTGCCTAGATTTACTCAGTTGCTTTTCCGTGGTCCTTTTATGCCTTATCCTCATCCTTCTCTTTGAATGAGAGGACACAGGTAGGAAAACTGGTGCTTCTGGACTAGAAATATACACTTAGGACTCCAGAAAATTCATCTGCCCTGGGGTAACATAACAGTTTCTGCAGCCATTCAGACATCATCATCTGAGTCAAGCTTGACAGATTTACAAAGTCATTGAAACTCTTGGAAATCACCATCACACAAAAAAATATAAGGTGACAGAACACTGTTTTTTCAGCCTTTTCAGTGTTCTTTTATATTTAGCAGGAATAGGAAGCCAGGACTCCAGATTTCTCTTCCAAGATATCAGTAGGTCACTCATAACTATGTGCAGGTCACTTCTGTCTGCTTTATGCATTTATGACCTTGAGAACTATTTATTAAACACAGCAGTTAAGAAGTTCTGAGAATTAATCCATAACTCAACATGTTTTAAGGTTCTGAGGCACGGGAAATTATAAATACACAAAATATGAATCATGTGATATCATTTTATTGCTGTATTGCTTTGGGGTTTTTTTTCTGTGAGCATTTATATTTTCACTTGCAAATCAGAGGTAGCAAACAAATCTATCCCTCAGCTGTTGGTCATTGTAAATGAGTTTGTTTTCCACAAAGATTATATATATACTGACTTATATATGCCTGACACACAGCACAAACCATACAACATTATTATACTGAGATATACAGACCACTCTAGAGTTGGATTTTTCTGACATCTGAGTGCATCTCTTGCCTTCTTTCAGGGCAATCCTGAAACCCAGAAGATCTGCTTAGGGGAGTCATCTCTCATTGAAGAAGATTACAAAAAAAAAAAGGACCTGAAGGACTGGGCTGGAGGAGGTGGGGGTGGAGGAGGAGCAACCTACATCTTTAGAGTAAGGATTTCCTCTTTGCATCCTGTCAAAGCATCTAGATTTCACTGTTATATGATACTCAGTTCTTAAAAAAGGTGATTAAAAAGGGGTCTCCCTCTCCATCCCTCCTTGCATTCCTCCCTCCCTCTCTATCCCTCTGTATCTCTTTGTCTTTTTAATTTAAATTCTTTGTCTCTTTTCATATCCTTGGTTGTACTTGTCACTGTCACTAAGCTGGCTGGTCCTTGAATCATTCTGTTCTTGACAGCTCTGGTCTGGGGATCACACCAGGATCCCACCTAAATACCAGCAACAGTCTTAACCATAAAATCCCCAAATCCTGGTGTTCAGTTAAACACTTATTTTTGTACACAATGTACAAAACACTGGAACACAATGTAAAGCATTTCTGTAATGAACTTGGGAAAAATCATTGGACCAGTCCTCTCTGGGGTACTTTCATGCTTTTTGATGAGTTTGTGTGAGTTGACATATCCAAGGGATGTCACATTTTTTCTGATGTTTGTTGGGGGGTTTTGCAGCAGAAGGATGGGGGTTTCGAACCTTTGCTCATCGCAGCAGGAGGAGGAGGCAAAGCTTATCTGAAGGCTCAGGAGAGCTCCCTGGATGATGCAGCCCTGGAGCAATTTGAGAACAGCACTGCAGTGCCTGGAGTCAGTGGGAGAACAGGGGCAGCAGGTGAGGCACTGAAACCACACAAGGTCTGAATCTGATGGCTGAATCCATACCTTGTCCTGTAGGCATGAAGTGTGAAGGAGCTGCTTTTTAATTTTTCTGGGGCAGTAGGTGTTAGAAATATGCTGGTGGTCTGTAATTGATATCTTCTTATCTCATGTGTCTCCAGCTAAAAGAGATTGCATAGGAGAGATGGTGAGTACTTCAGTAGGGGCTATTCCATAGGAGGATTGCTTTATTTCTATTAAATTATTCAGAGAATATTGTTCAGGGGATGGAGCCCACTCTTCCACACTGTGACAGTGGTCTTTGAAGAGAATACTTCCTCCTTGAAGCCCTTACAACAAGAATTATATTATGGCAATTATATCAGAAACTGAAGCTTATTTATAATCTTGGAATAACTATACCTGGAGTGCATTCCTAAGAGACAAAATAATCCAGTGGTTCTCCATCTCCTGCTGCAATAGCTTTATAGGGGAGCCACTAGAGGGAGATGAGAAAATCCAGTTTATTACTTATCCAGTATGTCACAGGGCTGAAAGCCCTAACCAGTTACCCTGGAGCAGAGTGGTGGGTTTCTTATTTCCCTAATATCAATAGAAATTGCTGCTAAGGTGCTGGTTATGGAACACATACAACAGGCTCTGCATGAGATTCCCACTTCATTACTATCAGTCACATTGCCTGTGTTCTCTTAACATTAAATAAAGAGTTAACTTGAATGCAGCCACTTAAGAAATCAATAAGGGCCAATCTCTGTCTCTTTACAGAGTTTCTCCTACTTCCTTCTGCTCATGCTTCCCTCACCTCTTCTGCTTTTGTTTTCTCTCTCTGACTGCAGGTGGAGGTGGTGGCTGGCAAGGTGAAAGTCTGCTTCCTCAGGCTGGGAAATCTCTTCTGGAAGGTGGAGAAGGGGGTCAGGCTTGTCCCCAAGCACTAGCCAAGCTCCAGTGGGCCACCTCTGGTGGGTTTGGTGGGGGAGGAGGAGCTTGTACTTCTGGTGGAGGAGGTGGAGGCTACAGAGGTGAGTCTGATGGAGAAATACTCAGAATATCTGATTTGTGCCCTTCAGAGCACCTGCAGCTAAGGGCTGGAGCTATCAGTGATTCCCAGAAATGTCAAGCTGAAGAGTAGGAACCCCACCCTCCTTTCTGCCATCTTTTTTAAATTGGGGAAGTGAAGGTTATAAAAGTGTTCATCTTTGATTAAGTATTTGGAATGTGTGCTGAATCACACCTTCACTCATTCCCAAGTTGCTCGGGGAAAATGTTCCATTTCTTTTTCCTGTTTAAAGCTGGACTGAGACACCTTCCCTGGGATACATCACTTCAGTAACCTTGGTGCTGGCTAAGCCAAGGGATAATTTATCAGTCGAGGATGTTTGATTTTTGCCACCCTCTTCCCCCTTTCCCCAATAAAGTGTAAGCATCACTGTCAAGGTTTATGGATTTTTACTTACAGTGCTCTTCAACTCGTAACCCACTGGGCACAGAGTGGGTTACAAAAGTGTTACCAACCAGGAAATGCAAATTTGGGTTTCCAGGTTTGGGTAGGTGACACAGTTGACAGTATTTTCAGTGCTGTCTCTATCACTGGAAGGTTGAGGAGTGACCCCAGGTGATAAGAGCCAGGGATTAATGCAACACTTCAGAGGCATTACATGTTTTGCAGTGTGTGGCACTGATCAGCTGGGCATATATTCTGCTTTCCTCAGGGGGACATGCCTCTGACAATGATGATATCACAGCTGGTGGGCAGGATGGCATCTCTTTTGTGAACCCCATTGGAGAGATCTTCTTGCATCCCCTGGCAGGTACAACACACTTCTTATTCCTCTTATTTATTTTCTCTCTCCTTTTTCCTTCTTCATCTTTAATTCCTCTTTCCTGCTCCCTCTCCTCTGGTCTTTGCTGTTTATGCATTTCATTCAGGCATATTTCACTTGGAGATCTTTTTAGCTGTTGTCTTTTATTTAAGTATTTCTGTAGCGCTCAGGGATTTTTTTCCTCTTGTTATCCAAGCCAGGAGAGAGAGCAGTTATTACATTCAACTACACATCCTCAGCCCCAGACATTTCCAGGTCAATTCCCTTCAAAACCTTTCTGTTTGCTTGAGAGACCCAACACCTTCTGATCTGCCTACACTGCACTGGACTCTCTTCTCTCCAATAGAGAAGGAGAGAAGTTATAAGGTGCCTGCTGGATTTTTTTTTTTTTTTTTTTTTTTCCATATTGGGACAAGATGGAAAAAGCTGAACTAAGCCCAACTGTTGTGTCTGCTTCCTTGTGCAGCCATGGAGAGTCATGGAGAGGTGGAGGTTCAGATCTATCTTAACTGCAGCCACTGCCACTCTGACAACTGCAAGCGGGACCCTGACACCAACCTGCCAGTCTGCCAGTGTGAGCTGGGGGCTGTGCTAGCCAATGACAATGTCACCTGCACTGGTAAGTTGGGGTGTTTTATCTTCATTGGATCTCTACTCTTTGTTTCACCTCTCCTCCTGGCTTTTTTTGATGGTTGTTTCCCCAAGTGACAGCTCCAGTGAGCACAGTGTTATGAAAAATGTCAGTCAAACAGATGTCTGAAAATTCCTGATGTCCTTTCCTTACCCACTGAGCTGCATCTCTCTCACTATCTCCAGCATTTGTGTTTGGATTAGGTAGAAGGTAAAATATCTGTGAAGAGGCACAGTGTAACTTTCCTGAGTGGGCACAGCATGTCAGGTATTTAAGTGTGACTGCCCCTCTGGCATAACATCCCACCCACTGCTGAGTTAGTTGAACCACACATTACTTCCTTCCACAGCATTTTCCCACTGTTCAGGTGATGCCCAGTATTCATTGTCATTTCCTGACACAGACTCTTGGACCTCCAAAGCATCAAGACTGCAGAGGGTTGCAGCTTGTGAGCAGTGATGTTACCCATTTAGAAAAAAAAAGGAGAATGGATCTGTGCTTTATCAGTTAGGTTTCTATCTTCACAAAGTCTTTAAAATTATTTAGGTATTTTTTTAACCTCCGAGGCTGTAGAGGAATTTGCTGTAATTTTCATAAGATGGTCTGGCCATGATCTCTCTGTGGTTTTCTGGTATAGAAGCAACCTTCAGAGGGATAGTTTACAGCAGCTCTGCCTTCTTTCTGATTAATGCACCTCTATTTTTCTTCTTCCAGTACCCCAAGGTCCTATGCCAGAGGGACAGCTGCCTCTCCCACTCCTCCTGGCTGTGGTGGCTGTGATTGTGGTGCTTGGAATGATCCTCACTTGTGGCAGTCTGTCTATCAGTAAGAAACACTCCCTATCACTCTTTGACTTGGCTTTTCCCAGTTAAATTTGACAAAAGGAGACCACCTAATCATGTGCCACTGCTTTAGGGGCAGAGTTTTGTGGTCTCCTAAGGGAGAAAAGAAGCAATACAAAACATCACCACACCACAAGCATAGTCCTGATGGGTAAGGACTGTCCTGGTGTGTGCCACAGGGACAAAAGCTTGGAAAACCCTCTTAGCAGGTGTTTATTTAGCAGCTGCTGCAATATAGGCTGAAGCCACTGTCTGTAATTAAACATGGAATTCACTTCTGGAGATGGAGAGATGGAGATTTGCCACTTGATGCCAGCAAAATGTTGTGAAAAAGTAGATGAATCCCCAGTTGCTCCCAGGACTCTTCAAGAGTCAGATTGTTTGCAGATCCAGTGTTAAGTCACTATGGAGCATGAAAAAGGGTGTGGGACTGGTGAGCTAAAGATGCTTCTTGAACATTTGTAATTATGGAGTTGTTCCTTTCATGGGTGCATGGGTGCATGCTGGGGGTTTCTGAGCCTTTTCATTTGCCTCCCCACCCACAGTCTATCACCTTAAGAAGCAGCAGCTGGAAGGAACCAGAGCAAGACTGCAGAGCCCAGAATACAAGCTCAGCAAGCTCCGTACATCAGCCATCATGACAGATTACAACCCCAACTACTGCTTTGCAGGGAAGGCAGCAACTCTGAGTGAGCTGAAGGAGATCCCACGGAAGAACATCTCCCTGCTTCGGTGAGCCTTCCCCTAGGGAATGATCCTGTGCTCTCTGGCACAGGAAAGGCAGCCTGGAGCAAAGGTTCACAGACTTATTTTACTCATCATCAGGTGTCCAGCACAGGAAAACAAGGGGCATCTGTCTGATAGACAGGAAACAAGAGCTTGTAGAAGCTCTTCTACAAGCAGCTGGCACATGTTTCAAAATCGTTGTCCCTTATTCTCGTGGGTGACTTTAACCTGCCGGACATCTGCTGGGAATTCCACACAGCAGAGAGGAGGCAGTCTAGGAGATTCCTAGAGTGTATTGAGGATAATTTCCTGATGCAGCTGGTAAACGAGCCTACCAGGGATGGAGCCCCACTTGACCTACTCTTTACAAACAGAGAGGGGCTGGTGAGGGATGTGGTGGTCGGTGGGCGTCTGGGACTCAGCGATCTGAGGTCCCTTCCAACCCAGCCTATTCTATGATTCTATGAAAACACCTCAAGTCCAAGCCAGCCAAAGAGATGTGACACTTCCTGTGTTCTCTAAGATATTTTGATCACATAAAATTCTGAATCAGAGTTCATGAACCTCCTGTTCCTTGTTCCCACACATAGCATAGGGTATTTCATCTCTGTGGGTTTATGTGGTGTCCTGGATTACATTTGCCACTTCTGGCAGTAACTCCCTTCCAGCTCTATAGCAGTTTTCCTTCTTCAGCAGTTCCTGCTACAAGAAAATTGCTTGTCCCAAGGAAATAAATGTTAGGATGCTCTTCAGCTCCATGCCATCTAGAGATATCAATCAAAGTTACATAAACTCTACAATTAAAAACTTGGTCATTCTTATGTACTATCTTACACTGTCTCCTGAAGGTATCAGCTTGCAGCTACCTTATTCTGTTGCTCTCCAGTTCTTTTTTCCTTGCTGTTGCCATGCTTGGTGATGAGCAGGCTGCTTTATTTGTTCCTAACTATTAAGGATCCAATCTCCCTGCTTTAGTGACAGAAAAGTTTTATTGGAATCTCTGAGATGAAAACAAACCTCTATTGTTGTTTCCATCTCTTACAGCAGGTGCTATTCCTATTCTTGGGCTGGATGATGAGGGGAGTTTGGCCAATGCTCCATCCAGGGGCACAGTAATAACCTTTTTTTTTTTTTCTTTCTTTCTTCCAGAGCACTAGGACATGGTGCATTTGGTGAGGTTTATGAGGGAACTGTGGTAGGCATTGCAGGGGATCCCAACCCTCTCCAAGTGGCTATCAAGGTGAGTATCCACAAATTTCATATGCAACAATAAATTATCCATAAGAGCCCTATTATCTTCAATTCCAGTTGGAAATTCACATTTGTCTCCTGCATAGTAACATATACATGTGTATGATGCAGCTTTCCACACATTGCCACATCCAGGGATTATAAACTTTTATTTTTAAGCTGTATGGCATTAGTGGCAGATTGAAAGTAAATCATCTGTCTTGTTTGCTGCATGTCTAATGGATGTAAACTGTGATCTAACCATGAGGAGAACCTAAAAAGGAAAATCTGTTTTATAAGCTCCATCCTCTTGCTCAGGAGAGATGGAATCAGTGCCCTCAAATGGGAAGTTGTGTGAAGTCAACTGCATAATATGATTAGTTGAAATAAAATAACAAATCCTCTATCAAGAGAAATAAATATTGCCCTCCTGAAATCAACACAGAACCATCAGTTCACTCTAGCAGAGACTTTGCCACAGTGGCTTTTCTGCCACCCTCATTTATGGATCTGACTAGCCAAGAAAAAAAGAAACCTATGGGGAAAAAAATAGCAATAAAACAGACATTTGGGGACACTGAAGACTAGAAGGGGATTTCTCAATCTTGTATAAGCAAAAGAAAGCCCTGGAAAATATTAGTAGAAGCACTTATGTGAAAGCAAACAATAAATATTTATAGTAATACTTATGTCTTACTGCTTCTGCATTTTGGTAATTTTATTTATAGTAATATTTATGTCTTACTGCTTCTACATCTCAGTAGTTTTGAGTGCTTTCTTCAAAATGTTTCACATGACATTACTGTACTAAAAAATGTGGATTGTTTCTCAGTTCCATATCCTTATGCTGAGAGTAGTGCTTGTCTATCATATCTGAAACTTTCAGGTAGTCTTTTATTTTATTGCATGGTGTTAAAGATACTGCTGTGAATACATATGGTGATATCAAGCTGATTTCCCTGTCATTAATGGCAGGAGAGAACAGGCTGGTTTTCTGTGGCATTGCTGAGGTTTTGTCACTCAGGATTTTATTCAGCCCTGAAGTTAAGGATTTTCACACCCTGCTTTTGCTCTTTTACAAGATTTTGACTCAGAGAACAAAATCTAATTCTATGAGTTCAGACCAAACCATAGCCTCCATTCATAAAGAGAGCTTCTATTGTTATTTCTTCTGCTTTTCCAAGCCCTCTTAAAAAAAAAAAAAAAGAAAAGATCATGCATTATTATGACATTTTATGTGCCACTTTATGAGTTTGCATGAAAGCCCAGCCCAGACACTTGGAAGCAGCTGGAACAGAGTGGAGGAAGCAGCACAGCACTGAGCCAGCCAGAAGCAGCTCAGGATTTGTTCAGTTGTCACCATCCAGTGAGGATGCCACCAGTTTGGAAAGTGACAAAAAAAGCCCAAGCAAAAATGGCCCCTTCTTAGGGCCCTGTGTGCCCACTTGGTCACCCAGTTCTGTGTCAAGTGACAGCCTGAAGAGCACCAAAAGGTTTCTCTACTCCCTGGCTGGAAACTGGTGGAGTATCCATGGGGCCCAAGCTCTGACCATGCTCACACTGCTTCATGATGACCAGTCCTGACCAGACCTTGCAGAAGTAGCTGTGCAGACTGGGAATAAATTAAAAATTATATTTATATAGTTTATTATTAATGATTATATAATTTAATATATTAACATATCTTTTATAGTATTGATGTTAATATATTAGTAATATTGATAGTATATATTGTGTATTAATATGTAGTATAATATTATTATTAATAATATATTATAAATATATTTAAAATATATTTGCAACACACTCCTCATATTGTTTGTGGGTATTCTACCCATTTCACAGGCAACCTACCCTGTCCTGTGTGAAGCACTCACTCACTCACTTCAGACAGCAAAATGCAACCTTTTCTTCTCTAGCCCACACTACTGATGTCAAGAAGTGTTTCTATGGCAACCTCACCCCCCTGAGCAGGGAACCCCCCACTGCCCTGCTTGCAGTTTGGCAGCTGCAGCCAAACCATCCCCTGGTGTTAAAGCTGTGGGCACAGTGCAGCCCCTGCTCCTGCTGCTCATGGTTCCTGCTCATCAGTGGCATCCAAATCCATCCAAATCTCCTGGCAGGAAAGCTGTAAGGCCACGTGGCACAATTATTTCAATCACGTGGCTTTAGGTGACATAGGACATGGAAGCATCTGCTGCAATCTGAGCTTGCAGAAAAGGGAGGTCCGAGGTAACATTAAAATTTATTTTTGGTTTTGGATACGTGAAACAAAGTCCAACTGTAGAAAAGGTTGGGTGGAAGCAGATTTTATTTGACAATTGACACGGGTAAAAATGTAGAGCCAGGCAAAAGAGGTAGAGAGGCAAAGAAGATATAAGAGAGAGAGAGAAGTGGTAAGAAAGAATGAAAGAGAGAAGAGAGGAGAAATAAAGAGTAAGAAAGTGGGAAGAATGAGAGAGAGAGAGAGAGAGAGAGAGTCACCACCAGGGGTCCCAGCTGTCCAGTGAGGTTCTTCAGGATGGTGCTGATCCTGGACAGGGTCCAGTGCAGAAATGGCAGTGGGTCAAGAGACAACCCCAGTCAGAGCATGGACAGCCATATATACACCCCTGAGTGCCTTTTGCTCCCAAGCTGTCAGTCAGCCAGGTTAGTTAGAAGATGCTGCCTGGAGGAGAGCAGAAGGGTGTAGTCCTCCACCCACTCACCAATTCTTATCTCCTTCCAGAGGCCATTCCTCCCCTCTTCCAGCCACTTTAGCCAGGAACATAATCCAGGTGCCTCCAGGGGTGTCCCAGCACTGAAGGTTGGCCCTCAGGAAAGGGGAGCAGTCTCCACCCATTCATCAGTTCTTATCTTCTTCCTGGTGCCATCCTTGCTCTGCTCCAGCCCCCTTAGCCAGGTACTTCTCAAGTGCAATCAAGGTGGCTCAGTCGTGCCTGGAGGGATGTCCCAGCACTGCAGGCTGGAGCTCAGAGAAGAGGAGTAGCCTCCACCCAAGAGCTTTCATCACATCTGGCCAGCCAGGTCCTCCAACCTAGCCAGTGCTACTTATTTTAAAATTGTTCCTTTGAGACAGGTGCAAATCAGTGAGGTCAGACTCACACAGGAGGGTAAATTTTCACACCTGTCATTTTAAAGTATTTATTCAATCTGTAATTTCCCACCTCACTGCAGGACACTGCATACAGTTAAATGCACACAAAAAAATCTCCAAGTCATTCATTCAGCTGTTCCCTTTTCTAAGTTTAACTACCAAATGGGTCAATACACTTGGCACTGACAAAATGAGCACCTCCTCCTGGGCTCCTGAAGTCATTCACATGTTACGTGACCACTCTTTTTTTTTTTTTTTTTTTGTCTTCTTGTTTTCCTCTGGTGGTGACTTAAAAGTTGTCAGTCTTTGGTGGGGTGGTCCTCACTGTCTTTATCTCTCAACAGACCCTGCCTGAAGTCTGCTCTGAGCAGGATGAGATGGATTTCCTAATGGAAGCATTGATTATCAGGTACAGTTTAAGGTTTTTATAGTGATGGTGGGCAGTGGGAAAAAGTAATGCAGGTAATGAGAAACAATTATCTACTTGCTTGGGTTCAGAAAAGAAATCCAGCCTTATTTTTCACTACATGACATTTAAGTAGCACAGGAGTTACTGATTACAGCTATTAAACAAGGTAGAGGAGGTTCTTTTGTTCCACACCTATTTAAGACCAGGGGTTTACACAACTTGGCCCCACACAGCAGAAGAATAAGGAAGAGAATAAGAAAGGCAATGAAAAACTCATGGGTTGAGATAAAAAAAAACAACATAATAGGTAAAGAAAAGCTGCATGTGCAAGCAAAGCCAAGAATTCACTCAGTGCTTCCCCCTGGCAGGCAGCTGTTCAGCCATTTCTAGGAAAGCAGGACCTAATCCTAGGTGATGGTTACTTGGAAAGACAAATGCCAAACTCCAAACAACCCCCCCATCCTCTTTCTTGTCCCAGCTTTTATTGCTGAGGATGGAATATCCCTTTGCTCAGGAGATATTCCCAACATGTTGTGCACATCCCCTGCTTGATGAAATTCAACAAGGGGAAGTGTAGAGTTTTGCATTTGGGGAAGAGCAACACGATGTCCCAGTATAGGTTGGGGGCTGAGCTGCTGGAGAGCAGTGTAGGTGAAAGAGACCTGGGGGTCCTGGTAGACAAGAAGATGACCATGAGCCAGCAATGTGCCCTTGTGGCCAAGAAGGCCAATGGCATCCTGGGGTGCATTAGAAAGGGTGTGGTTAGTAGGTCAAGAGAGGTTCTCCTCCCCCTCTATTCTGCATTGGTGAGGCCACACCTGGAGTATTGTGTCCAGTTCTGGGCCCCTCAGTTCAAGAAGGACAGGGAAGTGCTTGAAAGAGTCCAGCGCAGAGCTACTGAGATGATTAAGGGAGTGGAACATCTCCCTTATGAGGAAAGGCTGAGGGAGCTGGGTCTCTTTAGTTTGGAGAAAAGGAGACTGAGGGGTGACCTCATCAATGTTTTCAAATATGTAAGGGGTGAGTGTCAGGGAGATGGAGTTAGGCTTTTCTCAGTGGTGACCAGTGATAGGACAAGGGGTAATGGGTGTAAATTGGAGCATAGGAGGTTCAAGTTGAATATCAGAAAAAATTTTTTTACTGTAAGGGTGACGGAGCCCTGGAACAGGCTGCCCAGGGGGGTTGTGGAGTCTCCTTCACTGGAGACATTCAAAACCCCCCTGGACACGTTCCTAGGCGATGTACTCTAGGGGGCCCTGCTCTGGCAGGGGGGGTTGGACTAGATGATCTTTCGAGGTCCCTTCCAACCTCTAGGATTCTATGATCCTATGCTTACTGGTGGGGAGGATGAAAATCCTTAGCACTGTGTAAGCACTGCTCAGCAATAGCAAAAATACCAATGTGTTATCAGTGCTGTTTTGATCCCAAATCCAGAGCATAGCACCATGTGAGCCACTGTGAAGGATATTGTCTATCCCCCCCAAAACCAGTATAACATCTCAACAAAGATTTCTGCTGGCTGGTTTTGCTGGTTATGTTCAGATGATGCAAAAGGCATGACTTTTTTGTACAAGCACATTCTGCATTTCCTTTTTCAAAGAATCCTGTTGCTCTTTTACTAAGTGTAAATCGTGTCCCAATTGCTAAAACAAATTTTCAATTAAGAAATGGGAAAGTTGAAAATTAGAGCCACCTCTGCTCAGAAGTTCAGTCTCTGCAAGACCAGCACCAAGGTAGCACAACAGAGACTGAGCACCAAGGAGTTTTTAGGCTTGGATGCTAGGGCTTAAACTATAGTATCTCTTGCAAATAAAAGTCAGATTTTTTTATTAGAGCAGCTTTGGCAGAAAGAGTGAAAAGCTTTTCATTCAGTACCAAGCATACATGCAGCATTTTTGCTTTTTCTGGCTGTAGAAGTGTTTGCAATAAGTAAGCATTTTTTGTTGTGGGGGTCCTGGACTTTTACCCTTTCTTTGCACAAAAACATCTGAGTGAGACAATCTGAAACCTCTGCAGGGGTGAGGTAGCTCAGTGTGTGTCTTGCATAGATGGAACACAGCCCTTCTCTCTCCCAGTGTGGCCACTGGAAGATGTGTTCTGGCTTTTGATGTCTTGGCAAGCTTGACAGCACCTTTATAAGGTCTTATTTTCATAACAGTGAACTTGGAGACCTATAAAACCTGCCTGGAAAAGATAACAGACAGCCATTCCTATTACCACCTGTATTCAAGTATTCCAGTCTTGGAATTTACTTCATTAGGAAACTGGAACACAAGAAGTTCCACCTCAGCCTGAGTGTCACAGTTTAACACTGGGCTGGCAATTAAATCTATTAATCTCCCTCCCCTCCCTGATAAATAAAGGAGAAAGAATAAGGGAGAGAGACTTATGGGTTGGAAACTAAACTACACAGCTTTAGTGAAACAGTAATGATAAAAAAGGAAAAAATATTAGATATATACAAATATATAGGAAAAACAATACCACTTTCCTTCCCCTCAGTAACTCTCACATCACCACTGTTGCTGCAGGGCAGCCCTGGGAAAGTCCAGGCTGGATCCCTGGGGTCAGGAGCTGGAGGCAGGAACACACAGATTCAGGCTGGGATGGATCAGAACCACAGGCAGAGGAATGGATGGAATCCTCCCAGGATACTGAAGCAAACAGGGACAGGCAAAGAAAGAGATGAAGGGAAGAGTGAAGGGTTTGACTCTCATGGTCCCTCAAATTTATGATGTTTTTGCACATATGGAATGGAATACTCTGGTCAGCTCTGGTCATCTGTCCAGATGGATGGACAGAATCCTCCCAGGATGCTGAAGCAAAACAGGGAACGGGTGAAGAAAGGGAAGCAGGAAAGGCAGGAAGGGCAGGAAGCTGGTTTGATCCTTGTGATCCCTCAAATTTATGCTGAGTATGAGGTGTATGGGATGGAATACTCTGTTTGGTCAATTCTGGCATCTCTCTTGTCCCTTCCTCCCCAAAGGAGGCTGCAGGTGGGACCTCTTTATTCCTTCTGGAGGGTAAAATGTTCCTCAGAGCTGAGCAGTGCCCTTGGCTCTGCACACCAGTCTCTAGCAGTAACTATAAACATGGAGTGGGATCAGTCCTAGGAGCAGACACTGACTGAGAAACTTGCTGTTAATTTCAGCAAGTGCAGCTACTCACAAGAGACTGAGCTGAAAGCAAAAGTACAAGACAGAAAATCCCCTTTATCCTGGCCCAAACCAGGACAGCCGGGCACAACCCTCACCTCGGGGCTGCCATGATCAGAGGGGCATTTTAACACAGCAGAAGTAGGGATGCATTTGGTAACTTGTGCTGCTTCAAGCCACCTTGCCAAGGCAGAGTGAGTGTGATGGAGATGTCTAATGCTGTCTTTCTCTCCTGTGTGGCTGTGACTTTGGCTTTCAGTAAGTTCAGTCACCAGAATATTGTGCAGTGCATCGGTGTCAGCCTGCAGACGCTGCCTCGCTTCATCCTGCTGGAGCTCATGGCAGGAGGGGACATGAAGAGCTTCCTTCGGCAGAATCGGCCTCGAGTGGTAAGATAAATTCCCCTGACAGCCTTGTGATTGATTTTAGTACAACCAGTCTCTTTCTTTTTGTCAACTGAGCAAAAGCACTGAAGCCAAGTACGGCTGCGTGTGTTTTCCAGCTCCTCCAAACTTCTGGATGCACCAATCTGTTTTCTTGTGATAGAAAAGCAGTGCCAGAACTCCAGCCTGGAAGTTCAGGAGGAAAGAATAAAATCCTGTCCTGCCATCCCAGGGTTCTCTGTCAACTGGACTACAAATTCAGGGATTTTCTTCCCTCGGGGTCTGCCTTGTTTTCTGTGCACTGAAACAGTGTGTGAGGGGCTGATATCAAACCCTGATAAGCAGTAATGGGTCCTCAGCAGGTGTGCATCAGCACCACATGGAGAATTTTATTATTACAAATTTATGTCAGTAGAAAAGCTGAGCCTGCACGTAGCTCTGTGGCAGGGATTTAAATAAATGCAAATGAAATTATCAAGTCAGGGATTTTTTTCCTTTAAAAAAACCAGCTTTACAAAAAGCTGTCATGAGGGCTTTTGTAAATTCTCTCTGATTTTAATATTATATTGATGCCAACCAAGTACAGTGGTTATTTGGAATTAATTAGTTTCAAGGTTCCTAGAATGAATAACTGGTTTCAGATACATGTTCTTGCTTCTTAACAGTGTGATCCTGAGGACCTCTGTGAAATAAGTATGTATGTCTGCTTAAATGTAGACTTAAAAAAAAAAGAAAAGAAAAGAAAGAGGAGCTAGGCCTGATACTACATTATTTCTTGTTGTTGAAGATGCCTACACTGGCTGCCTACAGGGACTGGTGCTTCATGTACTCCTACAACACATGAAACAGTTGCACAGCTTCTCCATATACACATACACACCCCAAATAGTTATGACCATATAGTTTTGGGTGTGTATAATCCTAAACTGGTTTTTAACAGGTTATTGAAAGATCGAGCTGAAGTTCTTCCTCATAGTAGTAAATATCCTGATTAAATTCACTTGCAGTGGTACAGCAGCACCCAGATGGAGGATATAGTATCTCTTCATTTTTGGCATGAGTAGCTAAAGTGGTACAGTGCCTGTGAGTAGATAAAATCTGTGGGCAGCAGAGGATAAGAAATACTTTTATTTTAATATTATCTATAAGTGTAAGGGACAGTTATTTTTAAAATACCATGTGAAAGCAAACCTGCTGATATGCTAGCTGGCATGCAATAGCAAATAAAATAACTGAAGTCCCCTTAATACTCAAAAAAAGTGTCCCTGTACACCTTGTCTGAAAACAGAGCTAGCCCCATAATTAATGTATTTCATGACAAGTTCATACCCTGGCTGCAGAGAAAATGCATCCCCACCACAGGCTCCTGAGAGAGGGGATCCCAGAACAGGGATAAGGTCTGGAGATCTGCAGTTCTATTTCTCCTCTTTGTTCTTCATCTCTGCTCCAGAAATGCCTCTGTTCCTGGCAGATGTCCAAGAGCTTTGTACAGTAATTTTCATAGCTCAGTGGCTGTAGTGTTAACTTCTGTACTTTGAGTATGAAAAATTACAGCAATAACAGCATCCAGAAATACAAGAAGCCTTAAAAAGGAACAATTTATTTGATCTCTTGAGCTTTTGATCAGTGTAGTAATTTCTCCCCCACCCTTCCCAAGAGCAATACAGAAGTTCCTGGAGAAACACCAAGGAAATTTCCCTATGGGGAAATAAATGATGGGATGAAAATAAGCATGGCTTCTGGAGAAGGACTTCATTAGGGTTCTTATTTAGGGAAGTGCAGATGGCAAAGGACAAAGCACCCCCTTTTTGCATACTGCTCCTAAGGGTAACCCTGCCCTTCCACAAGTGAGGATGAGTTGATGAATGCCAACTGCTGGTGCAGAGATGTGCACCAGGCATCTTTCTCTGACCTTATGTGCTAATTTATGTTTATAATTTAGTAACTCTTTAAAAGACGGTGGTTTTGGGTTTTTTTTTTCTTTCATCTCACTTTTTAAACCTGTTTGTCTTTTGATTCCAACAAGTCAAACACCAGGAGGGAATGGTTCTCTCCCACCTCCTTTACTAGGCTGGTCAGGCCAGGACATAAATGTCTCATGCATTGTGCTCAGGAAAAGTGAAATCTTCTGAAAGTTTTTGGTCTGATATAAAAGAGTTTACTCATTTTCTAAGTCTTTTCTGATCTATGTTCCTCTCTACTCCTGATTAATTTAACCCTTCCTCCACTGTGTATCTATGTCTCTCCCTTTCCCTTCTGATTACCCCCTGCCTGATTTATTTCCTTACCATTCCTTATGATTTCCTTACCATTTCCTTTATGTCTTTTTCCAGAATCAACCATCCACACTAACAATGCAGGACCTGCTGAACATAGCTAGGGATATTGCCTGTGGCTGTAAATACCTGGAAGAGAATCATTTCATCCACAGGTGAGGAGAAACCCTTCCAATGCATCAGAGTTTGTGTCTGCAGTGGATTAAACAGAATTAATTTCCAGGGGAACACAGAAATTTTCTCCACCAACACAGGGCTCTGCGTGGCTCTTTGCTGGGGAGAGAGGAATCTTCCCAGTGGCCTTTTCCATGTGTTAATTTTCAGGTGCCTCCAGTGGAGATATATTTGAAATTAGCCCCTGCAGTCCACTAGGTGGTAGTGTCACTCCGTGTTAGCTCCTAAGAAAACCAAGGATCATTCCACTCTTTTTTAATCTCCTGATCTTGATTTAATGTTTTCCTTATCCTACGAGCTCAGGGCAGAACAGGGATAATAGGAGGTAAAAAAGGTAAAAACACAACTACAAAACTTCCTTCACAGCTTAGGGAAGGCTTAGGCTGCTGTGTGGTCTTGGGGAGCTCATATTGTTCACAAGTCTTTTCCCTCTTTTGTAGATTAAAAAAACCCAAAATGCTGATATGGCAGGCTTCAAGTAAAAATAAAATATTATAGAAGAAGTAAAGTTTACTATAGATGCTTTTAAGATTCCTACAAGCACATTCCTACAAAGCAGGAAGAGGTAGGAACTGGAGAAACCAAGGGAAACAGCTGGCAAGGAAAATACCATGAGGCTGAGATACAGGACATGTTATGGCTTTATGACTAGGGCATGTTTTCAGTCAGGAGATGATGAATAAGTTCCTTTTAAAAAAAGGATTAGTGTTTTCTGGCATTACAAAAGAACAGTAGGAACGTGCAACAAGTTTTGGAACTCTTAATAAGTACATGAAAAGACTTTTATAATTGTAAATACATTATAATTGTAAAATATAATTGTAAAATAATATCAGTACTTTATAATTGGAAACTTCAGAGTTCATCTCAACAACATTATTTTAAAAAAATCTTTATGTGACATCCTTCCTCAACCTCCACCCACCTGGTAAGGGCCAATTGTTCCTTGTGCTGCAAAAAAAGTCCAATAGAAACTTAACAGAAATTTTCTCTGCAAGTGTTTTATAAACCCAATTTTCATTTCTCCTGTAAGGTTTATGTCCTCCTCTGGTTTTCTTATCATGTCACTGAGCACAGCCAGTCATTGCATAAAGCTTATGATATTTATGTCAGCTAATGGGCAGGCCAGCTAATATTGCTCAAGACCAGTCTCCATCTCAGGAGAGATGAAAAAAAAATTCATTGATTCAGAGATTGAAAAAAAATCCTCTGGGTCAGTTTTTGTACTGTTGGATCTCTAGTATAAACTGTGAATGGGCTCATTTTGCTTTAGCCAGCAACTCAGGAAATCAGTGTAGAAGGAATTTTTTTTTTTTAAAGTTAGGTGTTTGTTATGATGTCAGTATTAATTGGAGTGAAATTATCATTACAGATAACAGGTATCCTAGGGGGAAAAGGTAAGGTAGTGGGGTTGTGGACATGTCACTGGAGCAGGTCTTGTGATCCAGGAGTTACAGCTAATGAGGGAAGATTAAATGAGCTTGACTTTGAAATCCTGAGGACTTTTTCAAGGCTGAAAAGTGGGACAAAACACATGAGTCATTCAAAGAGCTCATTTTTCTTGGCAGCCAACAGGACCCCTATAGTGCCACGATTTTTAATTAGTTCCTTTTCAGAATGCCTATTTAAATGAACACAAATCCTGCAGTCTTGACCATGCAGTCACCACTACCATTTGTCAGAGGCTAAACCTGCACCCAGCAAATGTCTGCTACCATATGTAGGTTGTACAGGAGATATCCAGAACCAAAAAAGCAACATTTTACTGAATTTGGACCTACACTGACTTTTCAAGCAGTTTATTAAGACTACCCAATATCATAACACCTGTAAGTGGTGGAGTCACTGCTGAGATGCAATAAAATAAAATAAAATATAAAATAAAAAAAATAATAAAAATAAAATAAAATAAAATAAAATAAAATAAAATAAAATAAAATAAAATAAAATAAAATAAAATAAAATAAAATAAAATAGCAAGAAAGAAATGTGTCATAATGTCATTGAACAAAAAGGTATTGGATCTGTCCCTGGTCTGACAGTGATGCTGTTTTCTGCCTTAGTGAAAGGAGATGGGAGTGGGGAATGCTTGGAAATCATTGGGTAGGAGATGTAATGTAAAAGCAGTTTAAGAAGTGTGGTTAACAAAAATGATAATGTAGCTGGCATTATTTCTTATTTTTGGACAGAGTCTTCTCATTTCTGTAAAGATGACTCATCTAAGACTTGCAGGACTAATATTCTTCATTCCTTTAGATACTTAAGAGTTTAGAATTAGAGATATTTATTAAAGATTTTTTTTTTATTTTTACTTTTTAATTTTTTTAAGAGATATAGCTGCAAGAAACTGTCTTTTGACCTGCAGTGGAGCAGGACGGGTAGCCAAGATTGGTGACTTTGGGATGGCCAGGGATATTTACAGGTAAGCAAAAGACCATTTTTTGAATAACTCAAAAATCTGTGTAATTATGAACACTTTGAACTGTCTCATGGGCTCTGAAATAGTGGAACTGCCCATGATGTGTCTGAATTTGATTACCAATTAACTGGGGTTAGGCTGTAAATTAACACAGGACACTTCAGCTGTGTTCATTCCAAACTGGGCCCCAGGGAACACTGCAAGCACATGTGAACATGAAACCAAGCATAGGCAAATTTATTAACTAGCTGATCATAAATAATCTTAAATTAAAAAACCCCAAATCACAATTCTCAGCTTCTGATGTCATCAAGATTTTCTGCATCACCTCCCTCTCCAAACCACTGTCAAATTTTATGTCCTCAGCCGTGCACCTGCAGCATCTTCCTTTCCATCCCAGTTGCAAAGAAGCTGTGAAATGCTGGCTCAGTGCACCCTTTGTGTTGATGATTTCTTTTTCCTCACTTGACCCCCTTATCACATGCAGCCTCAGCTGTTGTTGCTCTGCTGATAAGAACTTTATCTGTATCTGAGCCCTTCCAGACTCCCTGCTTTTTATCTTTCCCAGAGCAAGTTACTACCGCAAGGGAGGAAGAGCCATGCTTCCTGTCAAGTGGATGCCACCAGAAGCTTTTCTTGAGGGCATTTTCACCTCCAAGACTGATACCTGGTAAAAAAAAAGTCTTTTAATCACTTCTGCTACTCCACAAGAAAGGTCAAGAAATGTCACGCTCAAGAAAAAAAAAAAAAAAAGGCTGCTTAGCAGGAACTGTAAAAATGTCTGAATTTCCCAGAGAAATATTAGAAATCTTCCCTCTGCATTCAGTCAAAGCACAAGTATAGAGTTCTGAATAAGAATTAAGGAAAGTAATGTAAATGGAGGTAATAAAAATTCACTGTACATAAATGTAGAGTATCATGTAAAGGCAACCAAGAGGTGGAAAGAAAAAGCGGTTTAGATTGCTGAGAAGTCTCAGATAAAAATCCTAACAAATGCCATCAGACACTTCCCTCAACTTTCAGTATCTCTGCCACTCAGTTTCTGCCAGTGAGGAGGGGGCTGCTTATGTATCTTTTACATGGCTTCCTCTGTACCACCCAGGATTACTCATTTGTCTATTTCTTCTCTTGCATATAACATGACAGCAGCTTTAACCAGAAGTCCTTGCTGGTTGCTGAGGAAACAATATTTACATATTGATTCCTCATGCAACTTGATCTTTCTTTGAAAAGAACACCCCCTCAGCAGCAGCACATTGATGCACAGGTGCTGGGGAATGGAAGCATTCCAGTTGCCTCTCTCCCTGTACAGCAGATTCTTCAGTTTACTGCACTGAGACATTCCCTGAAATGCCACACTGACCCAGTTTCCTGAAGCTGGTAGTGATGCCGGAAGACAAGGGATTGCTTATCACCTTCTAAGTGTGAGCAGGCAGTGCTGAGCATTTGGAAGGAAAGTGCTACAGTTCCTGTAGCAGGCTATTCTAAGTAACGTGTGTGCTGGAAATTTTTTCCACCTTTTCAGAAAATAGTGACCCTTAAAATTCTGACCCTGCTGAGGTCCTGACAGAAGCATCCTGACACCCCTGGGTCTAAGTCAGACATCACTTTCAGTGGCACAGCCTAACCATGGATGTAAAAAAGGAGAGCACCTGTATCATGACAAAAAAAATAAATGCTGCTGCCTCTAGGTTACACTGGATGTCTATTACTTGAGTGTAGAGTTTTGCATTTGGGGAAGAACAACACGATGTCCCAGTATAGGTTGGGGGCTGAGCTGCTGGAGAGCAGTGTAGGTGAAAGAGACCTGGGGGTCCTGGTAGACAAGAAGATGACCATGAGCCAGCAATGTGCCCTTGTGGCCAAGAAGGCCAATGGCATCCTGGGGTGCATTAGAAAGGGTGTGGTTAGTAGGTCAAGAGAGGTTCTCCTCCCCCTCTATTCTGCATTGGTGAGGCCACACCTGGAGTATTGTGTCCAGTTCTGGGCCCCTCAGTTCAAGAAGGACAGGGAAGTGCTTGAAAGAGTCCAGCACAGAGCTACTGAGATGATTAAGGGAGTGGAACATCTCCCTTATGAGGAAAGGCTGAGGGAGCTGGGTCTCTTTAGTTTGGAGAAAAGGAGACTGAGGGGTGACCTCATCAATGTTTTCAAATATGTAAGGGGTGAGTGTCAGGGAGATGGAGTTAGGCTTTTCTCAGTGGTGACCAGTGATAGGACAAGGGGTAATGGGTGTAAATTGGAGCATAGGAGGTTCAAGTTGAATATCAGAAAAAATTTTTTTACTGTAAGGGTGACAGAGCCCTGGAACAGGCTGCCCAGGGGGGTTGTGGAGTCTCCTTCACTGGAGACATTCAAAACCCCCCTGGACACGTTCCTAGGCGATGTACTCTAGGGGGCCCTGCTCTGGCAGGGGGGGTTGGACTAGATGATCTTTCGAGGTCCCTTCCAACCTCTAGGATTCTATGATTCTATGATTTAATTCTTGAGCATCCTGTTCCCAAACACTGATTGAAACGAGTCTTCCCAAGTTAGGTAGGAATCTCCATGCCAGATCTAACAGTTCTTTTCAGTTTAGACCATACACAGCAAAAAGTGCTCTGGCATTTCCTGCTCTAGAAATAAGTAATGTAGCAGAACACCTTCAGAGTTGTTCTGAAACCTCTGCAAAGCTGGTTTTGGAGTTTGATGTAAAAAACCCAATCAAAAGCTTTGCTCAAAGTTGAGCCATAATCACACTAATTGCATATTGCTGTGGTTGGTGTTACCTACACAGCTTTTTGCCAGGTTTGTGGAGTACAGATGAAACCTAATTGGTATTCTTGGCTGGTTTCTGACACAGGTCCTTTGGTGTGCTGCTTTGGGAGATTTTCTCTCTGGGATACATGCCCTATCCCTGCAAAACCAATCAGGAAGTGCTGGAATTTGTCACCAGTGGTGGAAGAATGGATCCACCAAAAAACTGTCCAGGACCAGTGTAAGTATTTCCTTAGTCTCACAAGTCAGGGGATACTGGGTACAAAACAGGTTAAGGCAAAGGCTGTTGGGCACTTTGAGTCAGGGGATGGTGGCTGCCCCCAAGGTTAGGTTGGTTCTATGGGGCCTCTGTGTCTTTAACACAGCTTAGTACAAAGCAGGATTTCTTTTAAGGAGTGGTTCCATAATGGCCTAGGATCCAAGGATGCAAGAATGACATTTCCACTTCTGCTCTTATGTACCATTCCTCTGGACCTGTGATTACTTCATACTGAAACATATTTTATATAATTATCTTTCTTGATCAATGCCTGGTTTCTTTTTTTTTACCCATTTTAAGGTACCGGATCATGACACAGTGCTGGCAGCACAGCCCAGAGTATCGGCCAAACTTCTCCACCATCCTGGAAAGAATAAAATATTGCACACAGGTAGTGGTCTTTGGCACCCAGGTTGATGGTAATCCATGTAATGCCAGTTGTCTAAAACCACCATCTGTAACCCAGAACAAGAATCCTAACAGACTGAGCTAATTGCTTTCTTAATTGTGGTGGTGCTATTGGCTTGACTGCTCTTTTCATTTGGGATTTCAAGTATCCATCCTCACTCTTCCCATCTCCAGCCCAACTAAAATGAGATTCCACTGTTCCTTTCAGCTCTCAGCTTGTTCAGGAGCAAAATGTCCTTCATTTTGTGAGGGAAAGGTATTCAGACTTTCTTTAAAGGTCCATATTCTGACCTTGCCTGACTTGAAAGTCACAGCTGATTTGGTTTGGAGTGGAGGAGAGGGAATGAGATGGCATGGTGAATTCACCAGGTGGTAGCATTTTGCAGCTACAGGCTTGGATCCAGCCACCCAAGGGAGAAATTATATACTAGTGACACCCAGCACAGCCTCTGCTCAAGAGCAGCATGCAAATGAAAGAGCATTTTTGCAAGTCCTAACAGCCTGCAATATCCAGATGGCACCCAGCACCTTGTGTGACACAGAGGAATATTGCCCAAACCTGGTGTCAGCCAAAAGCTTTTTTGCTCTCATAGCTATTTCTCTTAAAATGCAGCTGTGACAGCCACCCTGGGGGTGTTCAGGGCATAACAGATTCTTGTCTCTCTTTTTCAGGACCCTGATGTGATCAACACCGAGCTGCCCATGGAATGTTGTCCTGCTCCAGAGGATGAGGGGAGTACAGTCATGCGCCCAAACATCCCCAGTGGGATGGTGCCCCTCCTGGTCAGCCCTTCTCTCACACCTCAGACAACACCTAAAACACTGGAATCCCCCCATGCTGGGCCCAAACTTGTCCCATGTCCACAGGAGCTGCTGGTGGAGAACCTGAGCAATCGGACTGCTCAAGGGCCCAGCCTGCCACCATCCCTCAGTGATTTCACCAGTGGATCCTGGTTCCAGCAAGCCTCAAACCAGAAGCTGGAGCTCAGCAATCCAGCAACCCACAGACTTAAAAACAAAACAAAAAACCTTTGGAACCCAACCTACGGATCCTGGGCGCTGGAGAACATCTGCCACTTCAGCCCCAGCTCCAAGCTCCAAGCAGCTCCAGAGAGGGAAGATTCAGGCTTTGATGGGACTTGCAGTTCTCCTCCCAGCTCTCGGGCATCTCCAGCATCTCCAGGTCGAAGCAACTGCACTCACCTGGATATTACTGGGATTGAACTGGTGAAGCTTCAGGCTTTCCCCTGTGGCAATGTAAATTATGCTTATGATGACCTCTGCTACAGCACTGCCCACCAGCCCTTGGCAGAGGTCAGAGCACCCGTGTTGAGGAGCTCCAGCCTGCACAGAGCTGAAAAGCCTTTTTCTAAAGCAGAGAAAACATCAAGAGAGAGGGACTCTGGTCTGTCTTTGTCAGATGACCTGAGTGTTACTCCAGTATAGCAGAAACTGTTCTTCAGAGATCAGGGAACGTGTGTACCAGGAAGGACTGCTTCCTACTTCACTTACTTCCCCCATCTAAGTTCCTTCAGATGGATGCTATTTCAACATCAGCAATGTTCTGTTTCCTCCTTCTACCTGCCAGACCCCCAGATCATTCTAGGCAGTTACACTTCTGCCCATCATACATCTTCCACCAAACCAGCTTGGAGGTGGAGAAAAATGGCATTGCTGTTCTGATTCAGAATATAATAATTAACTGACTCCTCAGTCTGCTCAGGTGAATAGAAATGGACCCTACCATCCAACCCCAGCATTTGGATGGAAGTAATGATCAGCACAGCTTGCTTTCTGACTGAAGAAACCAAAAACACTTGCTGTGCCAGCAGCAACCAACTTACAAAGGCTCCTCAGAGCTTTTTACAGTCCTGATGACTTACTATTGATGCTTATGCACTGTAAGGGAAGTAAATAAGTAGGAGCCACATTTGCATCTGTTTTATTAGCAAGCCCTGTGGAAAAACATGAAAATGAAGCTACTGCTCATATTGGAAGCAGTAGGAAGGATAAAAAAAATAATTTAAAAATCATCCAGGCTCCTCTGAGCATGTGCTTTGAAAACAGGCAATGAAGAAGAAGAATACAAATTTACTATTTAAAAAGTAGATGGTGGAGCTGATTGTATCCCTTTCAGCAGAGAAGGAAATCTGCTGCTTGCCTCAAGATATTGCTTTTCCCACAGCTCCTGGCTGAAGGGGCAAGCAGTTTTTCAAGAAAGGGTGAGTTGCATGGGCTGATGAGAAATAGACTGTCTATCTTTTAACAGACTTTACTTGAGCTGGACTTCATTTTTGTAAGTACTTTGTAATTTCCCATGTTCTGTTGGTAAGCAGGAGGCTCTTGGGTAATTGTTTAGCATTTGATGCACTGGAATTCTTGATTTAAATACCCACTCCTCTGAAAAAGAAACAGCAAGGGGAACATTACCTTACAGTGCCCTTTGCACTGGAAGGTAGAAAACAGCTCAACCATTAGAGAAAGCTAAAATCATAATTTTGCTTCACACACCTGAGCAGGCTGTCACTGATTCTTCCTTTGCCAGCCACCAGGTCTGTATGAGGTACTTGGTTGTTCCAAAGACACCCTCATTTCTAAGGCCTCCTTCTGTTGCTTAAGGTCTAAACTGATATTAAAGCCTACAAAATAAGGTGATTTTAAAAAAGCCTGAACAGTCTGGGAAGCAGATTTGTCTTTGTCTGACACTCCTGGATGCTGCACTGCCAACCTACAGTGGCAACTCACATGCTGCCATCAGATGTCATCTGGTTCTGTGGGGACGTGGTGGTTTCAGGTTCAGTCTGGTTCTTTTCTGAGGGCAGAAGTCAGAAAGACACTCTGAAAATGAGGGCCAGCAGAAGAAGAGGGTTTGTTTTGACTACACCAAGTTCCTGTCCTGTTTAGGGCTGGACATTACTGCAATGTGGTAAGAAAAGCACAGAGTGAAGAATCTGAATCCACCCTCAGTGAAAGGCATCTTGATGCCCATGGTTATGCTTTGTTATCTGTTCCAACCATCCTATAGTTGACTTTTGGCTACAAACTGAGTAGTTTTTAACACAGCATCACTTTCTGACCTGGCTGGTGAGGATGGGCACCTTTCAGCACTGCCCCATATGGCATGGAAATAATTCCAAATGCAGACTGTGAAATGACAGATGGCTGGAACAGAGGGGTCTCAGGAGTGGTGTGGGGACTGGTGGGCTGAGAGACCAAGGGAGATGGTTGGCCCTGCCTTTCTGTCCCTTTCACCTTAGCTCTCTGGCTTCTCTCACTGTCCTACCTTACACCAGGGGTGGCTACAGCCCAGTTAGATGAGGCAGAAAAAACCAGTTTGTGGGAGATTTTCTCTTGCAGAGGCAAACACTTAGGGTCATGCTTCAGGCTGGCCACCTCTGGAACACACCAGTGAAGAATACACACATCTCCTCTTAACTAATTGGAATAGGATCTTTGCTTTCAACATCCTTACCTTTCAGCTTAAGTTAGTCCTGTGGTTTGTTAACTAGAAGATTTTTATCCAAAAATAAGCTCTCAAACTCCAGCAGGTGTCACAGGGTGTCAGCAGCTCAGCCCCTTCCTCCCTGTGTGACAAGGTCACAGCAGTGCCTGTGATGCTGCCACTTTCCAACCTTGGTTGTCACATGCCCTGTGCTCATGAACATGGTTTTGCAGACCCTTTTTTTTTTTTCAATTCTTTAATTCTGGGAATTTTAAAACATCCAAATTTTTTAAAACATCCAAACCTGCACTAGCAACCCACATTTTATGTAAGTGCTCAACTCCTTCAAATGGAAGTAAACAGGCTTCTGTCAGAACAGCTGCCATGAGTCTGACCTCTTTAACAGTTTTTCTATGTGTATCTGATCTCTCATAATATCTATCTCTCATAGATAATTAATTTTTAATTAATATCCTGGAGGAAACAGTGCTAATACTGCTTCTGGTGTGATGCCCAGCTGCTACATGCTGTCCAAACCATATTAACTAAAAAGAAAAATAAAAATTGCAATGACATATAGTACTGAGGCACAACATCTTCCCTTCTCACCACACAACTTTTTCATTTAGTTGAATTTTTATTTGTTATTATTTGACCATGGCAGCACTTCTTGCCAACTTATGTGTCTGGGTGATGACTTTACATAAGTAGATGACACACCTGCTTCTCTGCAATTCAAAGCTGGGCAAGTATATGCTCCTGTATTTGCAACACAAAATCAAGAGTCCTACAGTTCTGGGACAATCACAGATTTCATGGTGCTCAACTGGTACCATTTCAAAATACAATTTGCTTAAAAAATGTTTTTTAAGGAGTCCCTTTTTACTGCTTTATCAACAGTTGAACCCATAGTGTCAAAATTAAGGTTACTTTTGGCAACTGAAAGCCAAAACCTCATTTCCTAGAGGAATTAGATGAGCTGGAGATGTGAGATTAATTCAGTCCTATAATCCATATGAAAATGTTCTAGCACTTCCCCACTGGAGAACTGGCCATTTATACAGTTAGAAACTGCTCATCCTGATGAGTATCCCTCTTTTAACATATTACCAACATTTTATATTTGTAATTGTTGGGGGTTTTTTCTTCTGGGCTTTGCATCAGTACTTTATGTTGCATACATACCTCTTTTTCCAAGAGGGGACTGAATAACCACAGATGAAATAATAATATAAATTTCACTTTGTCTTTCTCTGCCTTCTTTTCACATTTGTTGATATTTTTTTCTTCTGGTTTCTTTGCTATCTTTTCTCAAGTGTTTTATACCTTCATTTCCCCTTAAAAGAAACAGGATTTTTAACAGCACAGATTTAAGGTAACCTCAGGAAAAGGGTGAATATGAGGGGGACAAGTTCCCCACTGATTTGCCAGGGGCAGATGTGCACTAAGAAAGCTTCAGAAGTCTAATGAAATGGACTTGGACAACTGTAACTTATTCCACCCTCCTCTTTTCCTGAAAGATAAGGAAACACTGCTGCTGGGAATATGGTTTTCCACGATGTATTTGCATCTTTACAGCTTTGTCAGCCAGGGACCAGACTTCAGCAGAGTTCTGTGAGACAGTGTCTCCTCTAGGCATGGGCAACTCTCTCCTCCTGGCTGCCTTCCCTTTCCAGTCTGATGCAGAGAGCTGAGAGATGGCATCTTCACATCTTGTCACACAACTTTTTCACTTAAATGAATTTTTTTTGGTGTTGTCATTACCTCTGACCATAGTGGCACTTCTTGCCAACTTACCTGGGTGACAGCTGCACAGAAGTAGATGGCTCACCTGCTTCTATGCAATTTAAAGTTGGCCAAGTGTATCTCCATCTGTATTTGCAACACAAAACAGAGACACTCGTGGTGGTGATTTGTTTCCCCCTGCTGTGTGCTCTTTGGACACTCCCTCTTCCTGAGAAGCATTCCCAGTCCTAGAGGCTTCTTCCCCACTGCCACACAAAAAAGTGCCCTGTGGACAGTTAGTCTGCCAAGTATCTTGTGATGCATAATTTTTTTTATATACTATAGGCTATGAACTGAGATTTTTTGAGCCAGCTTACCTGTCAAGCTTGGTGTGGATTAGGTTTTAATGCTAACAAACATATCTAAGGGGTTCTGGAACCAAGCTCCAATGTCAGATGTCTTAGAATCAGTTTTGGTTTAGGGAGTATTAGATGCTAAAAAAAAAAAAAAAGCACAAGAAACCCTGAAATCAATAGGTTTTGTTCCTTCCATAAGGAAATTCTTGAGGAAAAGATATTACTGTCCTGTGACTGAAGAAGAGTGGATGCTTTTTTTCCTTCAGTCTCATTTATTTATTAGCATACACACTTCAGAGTAACAAGCACTCAACCAATACAGTCAATGTCAAGAGTGACCATGGTCAGCATTGCATTGTAGTGTTCAGAACGGATGCACGTGGATGATACAGATCATTTGATCTCAGTACCTTAAGAATAACAAATAATAACAACAGGAAATAATAATAATAAAAATTAAAAAAAAAAAGCAAGAGCCCTCTGAGATACTTAAAGGTTTGGTCCGACTTCCACTGAAATCTTTCCCTTTAATAGGAACTGGATCAGATGTTAAGTGAATTCCTCCCCCTCTGTAAAATTAAGAGGGATTTAATTTTTACCACTTTGGTTAAGTTTTTATCCAAATTTATACTTTTGTGTGGCCCAAACACCCATCATTTTCAAAAATTAGCTGATGCTTCTCTCTGTGCATTTCTTTCTATATTGCACCTTCCTCCAAAGGATCTCACAGCATCTTGCAAGCAACAATGAGGGACAGCCTCACACCATTCCTGTGAGGTGAGTAGATACTATTCCCACTGGAAAATAGGAACAAAACTGAGGCCTAGGAAACAGTGTCCAAGGCCAAAAAAACAAAAACAAGAAAACCAAGTCACTGACAAAGTTGAGGAAGAGAAGCCCTACTGCTAGATTGACACAGGAAGGCAGCAGCTACAGCAGCAAGCATTGATGCATCCAGCCAGTGATTTCCAAGACCTTGGTGCCTAAGCCAGGTTTGCTGTTCAGCAGCAAAATGCCTCTGGGCCAGCACATCCATCTCCCCAGGCTTGGAAACACCTCTGCTCTTAATGCCTCCAGAGTGAGGCAATCTCTCAGACTACACTCACTCTCAGAGAGTGTAGTCTCTCAGAATGAGCAACTACATTCTAGACTCAGAGGTGAAAAAAGTACCTTGGTTACCACGCATTAACCCTTCTGTGTTACCTGCCTGTGCAAAGGCATCAGGTTGACCCTCTGGTAAATACAAGCTTATTCAAGACACCTTACACCACAGGAACTGAAGGTTGTGCTGTTCCTCACACCAGTGAGTGTACACAGACAGGCACCATGGGCACCTGAGGTATCCAACTCACCCTGGCTCAGGAGCTCATTGCCTCCAACCCCTTAAGACTCCAGGGCTCATTTCAGTCCTAGACTTGCAGTTTGCTAAGGAAAAGCTGCCTCCTTTCCTCCTTCCCCACAGCAGCAGCACCAGGTTGTGGCTTCTTCCCTTCTAACCCCTTAGCAACCCAAAGGGCCATTTGAAAATTCCCTTGCTAGAACTATTTGTCATCTAGAATGTCACCTCTGAATTGTGGGGGGTTGTTCTGTTTTGCTTTTGCCCTCTGTTTGTTTTGTTTTTTTTTTGAACTCCTGCAGAGGAATGGCTCATTCTCTGTGTTTTCCCCCAGGATGACACAGTGCCAGCCATACAGGTACCAGCAGCACCTGGTTCTTTTTGAAGCTCTTGGCACCACATTTCTAAAGAAGTCATTCTAAAATTTGTCTCAAATTCCTCACTGATATTTGAACATCAACTTTTAACCTCTAAACCTCCCTTCTAGAAAATAAGTAAGTTACACTGGTGCAAAAGAGCCACTTATGTGCTAACAGAAGAAAGAAATGTGACTCTGAAGATTAATTAAGCAAACTGCTAATGAATTCTATCAGCTTAGTCTCATTTCTAACTTATTTTTTTTTACTGTAAGAGGACTGCTTGCAATTGCAGTTTCATAGAAAAGGTATTGTTTTTAAAGTCCTCCACTGTGAGACCTATTTATTTCCTATTTACCTTAAGTATTGCTAGCTGATGGCTTACCTGTTGGCTGCAGAAAAGGAAGACTTTTTTTTTTTTTTTTTTTTTTTAATTGTATGAAATTCACCACAGATCATTTTGTCATCTCATGCCAGTTCAGAAGTTAGGAGACATCTGGAATGGCAATATCTGTGCTCCCTACTGAAGGCTGGCTGTCACTTAAAAAGAAAAAAAGTGTAAATCCTCTGCAACACCAAAATGGAAAATTAATTAGCATACTATCATTAAAATAAAACAAAACTGAGAGGAACTCCAGGAGGCCAAAGAAGTCCTCTGAACTTGCAGTGAACTGCAAAAATAATTACCAGGTTCAAACAGGTTCTGTTTTAAGATGAAAAGTTTCCACTTGTCATCACTTCCTAAAGAATACCCACTCTGTGTCTAA
Organism: Heliangelus exortis; assembly: GCF_036169615.1. Lineage (NCBI taxonomy): Eukaryota > Metazoa > Chordata > Aves > Apodiformes > Trochilidae > Heliangelus > Heliangelus exortis. The sequence continues at coordinate 37,755,120 of NC_092426.1, forward strand.
CTTCTGGGTAACAACTAAGCTTGAATTTTTAATACTGCTGTTTGGTTTAGAGGTGATAAAAAAATCATTAAATCTAACTTCTCTCTTAGTACAGTAGTGTGTTACCTAAAGTAGCTCCTTTTAGAAAATTAAACTTTAGAGTCTTCAATTTTAACTAGAAATTTTATAGATTTAGTTCCACATCTGGACTCTACAGTCTTCTTTTTCCTCAGTATTATGATTACTGAAATAGTTTCCCAAAGCAGGGAGTCACCTTTGTGTATCCTAAAGTTCTTAAAGTTTCTCTTGAGTGCAGGACACCAGCAACAGACAGCAACTTCTGAACAATGTGCATTACTAGCTTTAAGTATTGAAAGGAGATTAACAATCAAATAGTAATAAAAGCCTTGCTCTCATTTGGAAAACTGCATCATGTTAAAATATGGAATGTGAGTGAACATGTGAATACTGATAGTATTTATACTGCTAAGTATTTAAAGATCTGTTCAAGTGATGAGGCAACCAACAGAGAAGGCATGGAAAGCTATTACAAGAAATCAGTCTTCTTTCTTGATTTTTTTTTTTTGTTTTTAGCTAACCACTGTGAATTTTCTGTGGCTGTGCCTGGGCCACAGCAAGAGAAGAATGAACCACCAGTGGCCCCATGACTCTAGATGGGGACAGGGGATGTGATTTATTGACATTCCTTCCCCCAGACTGCCCTGAGCTGGCAGCCAATGCCTTGGAGGAAGGATGCCTGGGAATTATCTCAACATTAGTGTAATGCTGTGAATGCAGAACCATTGCCCTTCCCTATTGCTGCACCAGTTTGAGTGGCAGCATCATATTTAGGGACAGGAACATGGCCAAGAGGTCACATACATCAGGAGACAGTCAAACCATGACCTGAAGAGATCATACTGGTTGCTGGCTACTAGTGTGTGAGTGGATGTGCCCGTGTATAGGGTTTTTATCTTTAAAAATAAACAAGCTTTGAAAAAAAAAAAAAACAAACCACCCAATAAATCTTAGCTCCCTGGTCTGTGTGCGAAAGAGTCATTTCTGATTCCAGAACTGTAGTTCAGCTCCAAGAGGCCAAACTTGCCAAGCTGGGCACTTTTCTAACAACCCACCAAGTCTGAAAGTCAAATATTTTTGGAGACAAGAAACAGGCTGCTACTTTCTCCCTAGACTATTTGTACTCTGAGAGGCTACGTTAAAAACAAAGGCTCTTCTTGGGTAGAAGCAAACTGACCCAGGGTAGGGAAGAGGAGAAATGGTCAACAACATAACCACATCCAGCCTCTACAGACTGCTGTCTGCCTTTGCTCCAGGTTTCTTGTGACTCTCACCCATTTCCACCTTGTGCACACTCCAGTACCATGCAGCAGAAGTTACTGGTCCAACCTCTAGTGCACAAAAGCAAGGAGGCTTGGAACTGGAGGGAGATGGGATACTCTTGCTGGTTGAAAACTAAACAGTTTCCTGAAAAAAAAAAATGTTATTCCCACCCTGAATCCCCAAGCACTTGCTCTGATTCACTAAGAGGTCATCTATAGTCCCACCTGTTGCCAGAAATCACAACCCTTCTGGTTTACCACACAGACCTCTTGACTCCTGAGGATGGAGATCTTCATTCTCTGAGGACCAGTCTGAAGTTAGGCAATACAGACCAATCTGGAGTTATTTTAGGTTCGTAGAGGGCAGATGCAAAGTCATTTTGATCACTAAGTGCTGGGTTCTGGATGCAGCTCCCCCTGCTCCATCAGGAATTTGGAGGGAGTAAAAGGTTTCCTTCTAACTGAACGATCCCAGTAGAGCAGAAAAATCACAGAGCAGCCCTGCCAAGTTTTGTGCCACTCTCAGCTCATCTTTCAGTGATGCTTTCCAAGATGCCAATCAAATTGTCCAATCCCAACAGGTACCCATCCTCCCTGTTCCCTTCTTGCCAGGGGATCCTGTGATCCAGTGTCTGCCCATCAGGGAGAAGGGTGGTCTTCCCAAAATCGATCAGCCACACGTTGGCATTCCCACTGCCATCATGTACAAAAAGTAGTGAACTTCCAACAACCTGGAAGACAGATTGAGGTGATGTGGTTAAAACACATCTTTAACTCTCCCTCACCATTTAACACTTCTCAGTAACAGAATGACCTCCTCAGGTGTCCTTCTCACCTGTGACCCAACAGACTTTTGGGCTACACCTATAGGTTGGCAATTTACATGCCCCATTTTCATAAACACATCAATCAGCAACATTTAAATGGGCAATTAGATGGGAAAAGGGACCTGAGAGTCAAAGGGAAGAAAAGCAGTTCTCCAGCTCACTTGGCAGCAAGTCTTGATTTAAGCAACTCAACAAAAGCCAGTGACTACTTTCAAAAAGAGACTATGACCCACAATTAACAAAAATGCATCTTGTGACAAGAGAAAATCAGCAAAATAAAACATCTGATCTCAAAAACTTGAGCTGCAACAAGAAGCATGGTTCCTACAATGGTTCCTTCTCCACAGCAAAGCATGGAGGAACATATAGAGCAGAATTGTAGAAAGTTTTTCAACATAATTCCAGTAAAACTAATAAAGCCTTTATTGCCAAACTACAACAGAATGCTACTGTACCAAATGCAAGTTCCACATTACCATTCTCCTGTAAAGATTCCCACTGGGACACACAAAGATTAAAGAAACCACAGGAAACTGGGACTAACAAACATTCCCTGCAGTGGCCCAGAGCTTTAAGTGTGTTAGAAAGATGGGAGGATTTTTTTTCTCCACTGGTTTAATCTCCTGTATCACTGTGATGTGTATCTTTGTGGCATCTGTGTTGCTGACACCTCTTAGTTTTCTACTACAAAATCCCACCTACTAATACAGGCTGCTCCAAAGAAGCAGCAAGCTACCTCCCCAGCATTACCCTCACTGCTCACCTCATGTCTCTTGAAGAAGTCTGAGGACTGAAGAATGATATGAATTTCCTGCAGACGATCGAGGTATTTTTTCTGCAGGAAGAGGAGAAAAAAAAAAACAAAAAAACCCAAAACCACAACCCATAAACATTTGAGTAAAGAAAGAATGAAGATACCATGTTTAGAAGAGTCAATATAATGAAGAGATCATGTTAATTTTCGACCAGAAGTCTTTCAAAACAACAAAATTTTGTTTAAAAAACAATGTGAAAATGCACTTTAAGAGGCTTGCATAGTGAATGAACAGTTTGGAGTTCTTCTGCTGTGTGTGTTACCCCAAGCTCACTTTTCTGTCTTGTTTTGGATGCAGTGAGACTTTCTGTATCCCTTTTTTCTTTTTAACACAAACAGTTTCAAGCAATTAAAAATCTTTCAGTTCTCCACAGCGAAAAGAGCACGAAGCTGTGTTTGATAAGTTGGAGGGGTGGGGGAATAAAAAACAAACTAACAAAAAAAAACCCTAATGCATTAAGTCTCTAGTTTGCATTTTTAATGCTGCTCAGTGTTACCAAGCATTTCCCTCCTGGAGGGGTAATCTGCCTTCATTACACCAAAGCACAACACTGTGGCATCCTTTGAAGTTCCAAAGACTTTTTCCCCCACCTACCACATACCTGCTGTGCTACCCATGAAGTAGCATCCAGGAATTGCTCTTTAAGGCAGCCTCACATGCAGGAGCACAGCCAGACACCAATCTCACTTCCTACCCCCTGTTTTTATCCTCTCCAGACTGAATTCCCAAATCATGTGTCCCTGCCAACACAATCCTTGCTTAGAGACCATCATCCCTCTGATCCATCACCAAAGTCAAAGTTGATGGCAAGCCTTAAATCAGCTTGACTGACATTTTGCTAGCAGGAGGAACTTGGGGTGTACTCAGTGCAAGAGCTGTCAGAACTGGTCTCAACCCACTACTTGTCACAGTCCACCAAGTCCCTTTGTCCTCTTCATCTGCTGAGAGGGACTGGAAGTTGAAACCACTTTCTTCCTTGGTAGTTTAATTTTCCTCCTACCAGAAGAAGAATGGCTCTGAAGCAAGTCCACTGGGTCAAAGATCAGTGAACCTGAAGAGTTCAGACTCACCAGAATTGTTGTGTTTCCCTCAATGAATTCCACAAAAACCTGAAGGACTTGCTCCTGAGTCTTCGTAGTTTTGAAGTTTGTGTTACATGTTCCATCTGCCTTCTGCACAAAAACACAGAGACAGAAACAACTTATACTGAGCACATATCATTCCCCTTATCAGTCAATCCTCTTGAACCATCAGCAGCTCAGCTCTTGCTAACCAGATGAAAGTGAGCAGCTGAACAGGAAGACAGTCAACAAACCAAGCAAGAAGAAGAGGAGAAAAAGATAGAAAAGCCGATTGGATAACTTTAAATGGCACTTCATTTCCTCCTGAGTGCAGCTGAAAAAACAACTCATGATTTTACCAGCTTGCAGGAGGGTTTTCTCACATGTCTACCAGTGCAAAGTTCAATGGGGCAAACCACAGTGACCTCTTTCACTGTCCTCTCATCCAGTTTGGTGCAGTCAAACCCTGTCTGGGAGTTTAAGAGGACATTTTCAAACCCCATTTTACTATTCCTTTTTGTCTGGGTTTTTTTTTGGTTTTTTTTTTCAATGGGGAAATCAAAGCATTGTGGTTAAGACTCAGACCCCAACATATGTTTGCACATTAATGTGACCCAAGAAATCCCAGAACAGTTTGGGATTTGCAATGCTAGCAGTGGCCCAAATGCCAGCAGTGGCAAAACAGGTGTGGGACTTTTGGCCAAGGACAGTGTGGGCATTCTGGCATCCAAATGGGTCCCAGAAAAGTTCAGAATATTTTCATGCTAGCAGCAAGACTCAGTAGAGAAGGACCCTACAACTGAAAAGGAAGTCTCTGTGTGCTGGGAGTGAGCAGTTTGTGCTTGTGGCACTACAAATAAATCAGAGGAGTCCACGAGTCAGAAATATCTGTCAGCATAGACTGTATCAATATGCATTTCTCCAAGAACATCCCAGTTGCTTCAGGAGACACAAATACAAGCTTATTTAATAGTACAGTAATTATTGCAGCTGGGAGTCTGTATCCAGTGAAAAGCTGCAGCTGTTTTCCTCCCCATTGTATCAATCCAGTGAAATCCCTCAGTGTAAAACAAGTCATCAAAATGTGTTCATTCCAACATATTGAAAGTTACTGCACCAAAACCAGGTAAATTCAGCTCCAGTCTCAAGCAGGTGAAACACAATTTACTGCACAGCAGAACTCAGCTCCTGGCACATACACACAAAAAACTGGATAATGCTAGATTATCAATTTTGTCATGCAAGAGAATGAACTAACTGAATGGCAAAACCATGCACAACAGCCTCCCACCTACCAGACGTTCTAGCAGCAGAATAAACATTATTTCATTCCAAGGCAGTGGGCCAGATACAAGTGTGGCAAGTCAGCTTGGTGAGATGTGTAAGTTATGCAAGAGAAGTTCAGCAGGTAGGCAGTGAAAGTTAGGAGCCATCTGATCTGATCTAACACTCAGCAGCAGACAGGAATCTGTAACTTAGTCTGATGCCTTGTACCTCTTCACTGGAGTAAAATTCTTTTAAAAATAATTTTTCCCTACACCCCAAATTGCCCCAAATCCCAGAGAAAAGTCTAGAATAGCTGCTGTGTGTTCTTCTTTCATCCTATTTTGTCTGGACAGAGTGGTTACTTGCTACCCTGTTGTTTAGAAACACAATTTTGTTCCTTTGCAGTGGGTTGGTAAGAAACATAAAACTGCTGCTTGTCTTTACTTGCTGTAAATGACACCCAGATTTTGAATGGCACCATTCAAAAGGAGGGCTCTGCAGAGGGACCTGGACAGACTGGAGAGTTGGGCTGATCCCAACGGGATGAGGTTCAACACAACAACCCCATGGGGAGCTCCAGGCTGGGCACAGAGTGGCAGAAAGGGACCTGGGAGTCTGGATTGCCAGGAAGCTGAAGAGGAGCCAGCAGTGTGCCCAGGTGGCCAAGAAGGCCAATGGCATCCTGGGCTGGCTCAGGAACAGCGTGGCCAGCAGGTCCAGGGAAGGGATTCTGCCCCTGTGCTCAGCCCTGGGGAGGCCACAGCTTGAGTCCTGTGTCCAGTTCTGGGCCCCTCAGCTCAGGAAGGAGATTGAGGTGCTGGAGCAGGTCCAGAGAAGAGCAAGGAGGCTGGGAAGGGATCCAGCACAAGTCCTGTGAGGAAGGGCTGAGGGAGCTGGGGGTGTTGAGGCTGGAGAAGAGGAGGCTCAGGGGAGACCTCATCACTCTCTCCAACTCCCTGAAAGGAGGTTGGAGCCAGGGGGGGGTTGGGCTCTTTTCCCAGGCAACTCTCAGCAAGACAAGAGGGCACAAGAGGTCTCAAGTTGTGCCAGGGGAGGTTTAGGTTGGACATTAGAAAGAATTTCTTTATGGAGAGGGTGATCAGACATTGGAATGGGCTGCCCAGGGAAGGGGTGGATTCTCCATCCCTGGAGATATTTCAAAAGAGCCTGGATGTGGCACTCAGTGCCATGGGCTGGGAACTGCAGCGGGAGTGGATCAAGGGTTGGACTTGATGATCTCTGAGGTCCCTTCCAACCCAGCCCATTCTATGATTCTATGATTCCTCATATTCCATATACCAGGTCCTTGCAACAACTCCAGGGGTACACCTGATGCCCAGGAGCCACTTGCTTGACTTAAAGTCACACCTTTCTCAAGACCTCCTCAGACATTCCTGCACAGCAGAGCACAGCAATGGGTCCTTTGCTGCCTTTCTCATTAGATGTGACAGTGTCATGGCTGGAAGAATGGCAGTTTCTGCAGCTCCATGAAATACTGCTACCTATTTTAACCTGTGTAGTCTTGCTCAGGTGCCTCTGCAGACTTTTCAGGGTTAAGGTTTGGACCTAGATGGGTTCACAAATATTTATTAATTAATTCTGACGTTTTCCTGGAAAAACAGCTACAACAAAGGTGGGTGATTCTGTGGCTTGATTACAGAGATATGGAAGCAAGGCAAGCAAAAGAGAGAGATCAATCTAAGGAGAACAGGTACCCCAATGATGAAGGGGTGCATATGGTGAACCAGCTCCCAGGGGTCAGCAGCCACTTCACAAAAGGGCTTCTTTGAGTTCACTTTTTTGCTCCCACTCCTTACTCTGGCAGCCACGGGGAGGGAATATTTCTGACTGACCAAACCCACCAGATTTCTGCCCACTTACCACCAGGAGTTGGTGTGCTCAGGGAGAACAACCCCTTTTTCCCACCAACCACCAGCTGGCACCACTAATCTGTGAAAATCTTCTTGATTGAAGAATCTTCTTGAAAAATGAACTCTGCTGAATGGCTTTGTTTTTACCACAAGCAGAGAGAACTGGGGGTACAGCTCAGCTACAGCAGAATAGTGTAGGGAGTACTGGCTACCTGTCCTGCCTGAACAACCCACTTCCTATCACCATTTCTCCATGTAAAAAAAAAAAAAAAAAGAAGAAGAAGAAAAAAAGAAAGAAAAAAGGAAAAAGAGAAAAGAAAAAAAAGGAGAAAAGGAGAAAAGGAGAAAAGGAGAAAAGGAGAAAAGGAGAAAAGGAGAAAAGGAGAAAAGGAGAAAAGGAGAAAAGGAGAAAAGGAGAAAAGGAGAAAAGGAGAAAAGGAGAAAAGGAGAAAAGGAGAAAAGGAGAAAAGGAGAAAAGGAGAAAAGGAGAAAAGGAGAAAAGGAGAAAAGGAGAAAAGGAGAAAAGGAGAAAAGGAGAAAAGGAGAAACATACTTACATCCCTCATACCATTTCAGGGAGACAGAGGAAAAGGTAACTTCCTGCAGTACTTAAAAGTATTTCCTGTGCTTAATCAAGGATCAGCCTTTGTGTCCTGTTTTGCAGTTACAGCAATGTCTCAACAGAGGGAAATCTCATGCAGTCTGCTCCCACTCACCTCTGACACCCAACCAAACCACAAAGAGCAAACCAGGAGGTTTTAATGGAGCTCCCCTGTGCTCCCTTAGCTCCAAGATTCAACATAAATCTGTACATCTTTTTTTTTTTTTTTTTTTTGTTCATCTTTGCAAGGACTCATGCACAAGGACTGAAGACATCTGGGTTTCTGATTCCGTGACAAAGAGCATCCAAGCAAGACAAGAGGGCACAAGAGGTCTCAAGTTGTGCCAGGGGAGGTTTAGGTTGGACATTAGAAAGAATTTCTTTAGGGAGAGGGTGATCAGGCATTGGAATGGGCTGCCCAGGGAAGGGGTGGATTCTCCATCCCTGGAGATATTTCAAAAGAGCCTGGATGTGGCACTCAGTGCCATGGGCTGGGAACTGCAGCGGGAGTGGATCAAGGGTTGGACTTGATGATCTCTGAGGTCCCTTCCAACCCAGCCAATTCTATGATTCTATGATTCAAAGACCTAAATGGTTTAAGAATAAATCAGGTATCTTGATATCATCACTAGGTGAGTAGCCAAGCTTAAGCCAGGAGGTGTCTCAGCTGGGCTGAAGCCAGATCATCCACCATCCAGACAGTTCCTGCATGAGGATGCCTGTGTCTCACAGCCAGGAGTGGGTGGCACAGCACACAGGGGGCCAGCACAGCATGAGCTGGAAGCCCTAGTTCCTGCTTCACAGCAGGAGAATCTGTAAATGAGTAAGGGAAAAAGGGAGAAGACAACACAGGGAAGCAAAGAAGAAAGGATGCTTAAAGAGCCTCTGCTCATCAGGATCACCATCTTGTATCTGTTTCTTCTTCCTAGTGCTTGAACTAGGAAAGGGAAGCAATATTATTCCAGATAATAATTTACAAGATTTTAACATAACTAAATTATTATGCTCTGGAAAAAAAAAATCCTGAAATCACATAGAGTAACCCATGCTAACTTGTTCATAGCTGTCTGTCCAGTCATGGGCTTCAGGTAAGGAGTACTCATGCAGGGTGAGGGTGGATCTGGGTGGCCCTCTCCATGCTGTGGTACTGCTATGGGTACAGCACTATCCAAACCCAAGCAAACCAGTTTAAAACCAGATGTGACAGGCCCATGCAAGCAGAAAGGACACTTCTGGATACCAGCAAGGGTTAACATTCAAGTAACTGAGTCAGATGGCTGAGAGTAGGTGCTCGTGTGTTTCTGAATAGGTATCTGACATTGCCATTGATGGGGAACAAATACAAAGAATTAATAGGTAGGAAAGGAAATTGCCAAGGTTCTTCTGTGGCTGCAAGATAGTATCCTAGGAATTGTATAGGGACACAAAGAACAACAGCAGAAGGACTCTGCTGATGGAGGAAATTTATTTTTGTTTTGGCTTTAGTCCAGCTCCATCTATACTGGATACTGTCATAGGCTTAAAAGTAACATGGGTTCCCTCAGTCCCAAGAATATCTAAGCTAATGTTTTTAACATGCCTTGCAAATAAACATTAACTGGAACAAAACCACTTTACTGTGATTCACTTGGACTAAAGATCCTCCAGCTTGTGGATGGAAAAAGCAATTGCATGGGAAGAGGAGTTCTGAAGTCTTCCTTATAACATTATATTATCTCATTTTCATTCTATTTACACTGTGTACCTGATTTAGTCCTTCCAGCAATGTCTCTCTGGTTGACCCACACGTGGCTGTTGTGCATTTCAGGCTTAACTTCATTGTCACTCTCTCCAACTCCCTGAAAGGAGGTTGGAGCCAGGGGGGGTTGGGCTCTTTTCCCAGGCAACTCTCAGCAAGACAAGAGGGCACAAGAGGTCTCAAGTTGTGCCAGGGGATGTTTAGGTTGGACATTAGAAAGAATTTCTTTATGGAGAGGGTGATCAGACACTGGAATGGGCTGCCCAGGGAAGGGGTGGATTCTCCATCCCTGGAGATATTTCAAAAGAGCCTGGATGTGGCACTCAGTGCCATGGGCTGGGAACTGCAGCGGGAGTGGATCAAGGGTTGGACTTGATGATCTCTGAGGTCCCTTCCAACCCAGCCCATTCTATGATTCTATGACACTACTGTTGCAATTACAATGACTGCTTTAAAACCACAATCCACTGAAGTTTGCTTTCAATTAGTGCATTTTCATGCCATCCTTTGGAAAACCTGGCTACTGATGCACACGAGCTTTTTAATCACTCAACAACCCAAAGCAAGTTCGGTCTCCAAGAAGAGGCAGAAGTGAAACAACTACCTTAATCCCTTCAATCCTGAAGCCCAGGTTAGCAGTGGAGCTGATGGTTTCCCTCCACTGCATGTATCGTGGTTTGGTGACAGCATGTTGGGCATTTTCTTCAGCTGTGGGAGCCAGAGGATCCACTTCAATCATTTTCTTGTACATGTCCTTACGCAGCTTGGGTTTCTCACGGGCTTTGGTCAACTCTTCCTCCAGGTATGTCCTGCAAAAGCATCACATCCCAACAAAACTGTGGTTATTTTTACAACTTATAAATTGACCTCAAGAAGCATCAACCAGGAAAATAAGTGTTGTCATGACACCAGTTTTGCATAGGGGGAAGCTAAAGAACACACACTGATGGCTGCACAGGCATATTTGGCAAAACAGCTTCAGGAATCAGGAACTGTGACTTTCACTTGTTGTTCCAACTCTACTTTACTCACAGTTACATATTATTATGTCCTGCTTACAGGATGAGAGAAAGCTGAATTTCTATTTTGCTGTGAAATAGAGCTAGAGTTTTCAGAGGGCAGTTAGAAGGGATCACTTAACAATGAAATCAAAAGCAAACAGGGATGCTGTAGTCTTAGTGTCTTTCCTCTTCTCAAAAAACCTGGTAAAAATCATGTGGGATGTTTTGAGGCCTCAGAAAGTAATTAAAGTTTTGCTTAATGCATCACAGTGAAAGACAGAGTCACTCTTCATATAGTAAAAATCAGAGCTAAGCACATTATCTGAGAACTTCCAAACCAGTACTTAGTTCCAAACTAAGAAGAGGAAGGTGAAGGGTGACAAACCTTCCACATTTTGCTGTTACACCTCAACCCCTTAGCCTGGTAACCATTAGAAAGGCAACATCTCTTCCACTGAACTCCTAAAGCTTACAGTGTGTCAGGTGGCTCAAGTGCACTTTGCTCATCACAGTGTAATAAATCAAGCTCATGTTTAGGAGATGCTCTGAGCCATTACCAGAATGTCACCTTACTTTGAATCAAGTCTGTACTGCTGCAAATCCTTCTCCTCTTTCTTCTTAGCATACCAGTGCTACACATTTCTACTCTGATTTAGCTGAGAATTCAATTAAGATTTTGCATCTATTTGAAAAGTCTTGTCTGCACTCCTGTAAGTTGAGTAACTCACTGCTGAGCATCTGAGTTGCCACCCAAAAGATTACTCTGCCAGTTCATTCCTCTCTAGACTGTTACTTGAGGCTCTCAACAGATTCCCCATCTCTTTGTTATGCTTAGATAACACTCTTGAGGTTTTCCTATTAATCACAGACAATAAAAGGAAAATAATGAGAAGCTAGAGAACATGGCAACAACATCATGGAGATGTCAGAGTAGGGGAAAAACACAGGTCAGTTCTGAGCAGATGGTCAACCTTTTTCTTTACAGAAAAGATCAATACTAGTGAAGCCTCATTCAAGTGCTTGAAATAGGCTTTCACACTGCTATTCAGTCATGCACATTTGAAGATGGGAATTTCACTGGTGTTTTTTGAAGCACTGCATGCACAAAGATTAAATGAACTGGCAGGGAATGAATAGTGAAATTTTTTCCCCATGTACTACCAGGCCTCTGCAGAGAAACTGAGCATCACCCCTGAAAATTTCTTGGTGTGGATAGTTTTTGAGGCTATAGATCAGTTAGTTTCCAGAATCCATGTACAATCTGGCAACAGTGGGACATACTCTGTTCAGGTTGTCCAAGGTGATTGCCTGGACTGATTCCCAAGGTCCCCAAAATTTTAACCATGCTCCTTCAGACAGAGCACAACCACATCCCCCTTTTCCTTCCTATGCATTTCAGTTGCAAAACACTTTCTCTTTCTGTACTCTACCTGATTCCCATCTTGCAGTCCATCACACAAGGCCCTTCAAAATCAGTAAGCAAGTCATCCAGCTGAATGTAGCTCTCCCCATCCCTCTCCACCACGCCATGGAAGCAAGGGACACAGGAGCGTAGTGGGTCTTTCATCAGCCTCTCAAAACACTCCTTTTCATTCTCTGAGAAGCGTTTCAAAATCTTCCCACTATCAGCTGCCTTGAAGCTCCCTGAAAAAGAAAATCCAACACATGCTGACAAGGCTGACACCAAAAAGAAAAACGCCTCCCCCCACCACTCCAGCTTCGTGACACGTTACAGAATTCCCCTGAACAGAACAGATAACATGCTTTTACAGCAAAAATATCACAGCCATTGGCAGTGGAAATCCATTTGGATACATTCCCCATGCCAGAATTTATAGCTTTAAGGAGTTCAGGTGCCCCAGACTATTGCTCTTTGCTTTTTTTTTTTTTTTTTTTTTTTTTTTTTTTTTCCACCACGCTAAACTCTCTGTTAGCATATTAAACACTACTATACTTACAGAATGCACAGGAAGAAGCCACGCACAAGGCACAACCCATTAATCCTCTGACAGGCTATTTTAAAGCTGGATAACACTGCCAGCATTGGCTTTGTCCTTAATCCTCACAGGGTACACCTGCTGAGTGTGTACCTACCAAGGTAATATGGTCAACCAGTGATGGTTGAACAGCCACAAGCTGGCCAGAAGCCAAGCACTGCCCTTTCTACACACATGCATGAACCTTCAGGTACTGCCCCTTCTCTGGAGTTCTCCTCATCTGCAGGTACAGCCTGGAGTGCAACTGTTTTGTTTTTTTTTTTACAGCCCTGTGTCTGAATGGTATCCAGTACAAACAACAGTCTGCACAGGCCAAATCAGCAGAAATTAGACTCCAGATGTCTGGAGTCTCCTGCCCAGACATTTTCCTGTCCTGCAACCTGTCAGTAATACCTGAGGAGAGTACACATTTCATTCAGAGGTACTCTTCAACCTACACGACACCAAACAGGTGCCAAAGGAGAAGCCTCATTAATCCTGGGGCTAACCCTCATCTTTTATCACAGCAGGATCCTTCAGCCATTTGAAACTGGTTCTTGTCTGAGGAATCCTAGAACTGGCATTGCCTCAGCACAAGGGCAAGAGCAGGGATGGCCTAGGTTTTAATTTAAAAAGAACTGGTCATGTAAGAGAAGTACAGTACAGATACAAAAAAAAAAAGGATGGACTAGATGCAACCACAGAAAACTATCTAAAGCAAACTGGAGGAGTACCTCTCTTCATCAGCTTCTAGTAACCTCCTAATCCTCCTCTTCCACCCTACCACACAAGCCTCCAGAATGGTTGTGATTACACAACCAGCACTTCACTCTACACAGATCAAGCCAACCTCATACACCCTGAGATAAAAACTGCAGCTTGACACTCTGTGTGATTACATATCAGCCCCAACACCACCACTGTGTTTTCTAGGGGAAGATGGATTTCTCTGCACCCTATTAGTGCATTAGCATATAAAGAGGTGGCTCAGGTACTGCATTACAGCACGATGCAGTGTGGGTGCCTGCCCACATGTGTACTAATAAGGCCCACAGAGGCATTTCAGGAACAAGGGCTGCATAGGAATTAAATGAAGCACAAGAAAAGCAAACCTGATGACTTCTCTCTGTTGTTTTGTTTTTTTTTTTTCTTGCCTTACTGCTGAAACAAAGACCACAGTTACCAACATCTACAGACACAACATTAGAACCAGGCTCCTTGCACTCACAATGCAAACACCTGGCCAGCAAGTCAAATTTCACCAGATTTGTTTCCCACCCAAGGACTTAACATTCAGATGAGGGGTTTGGGGCTGGTATGAGCAACACTTTCCTTGCCAGTGCTGAGGCCCAAACAGGCACAGATAGTAATCCTTCCCAGAAATCAGTGTATTGGCTACTCAGTCAAGAAGGGCAATCCCATACTACAACCAATGGCAACAGATGGACAGATGGCATCAAATCCCCAGTCCCTCCTGTTTCCTTCTAACACATATTTTACATATATCACCTCAAAAGGACAGATGAGGAGCCTGAGCCTGGCCATTACTTACTTGCTCATCTCATTACTCAGGTATCACTCTTCTTTCCCTGTCCCCCCTACAACTGAAAGGAAGATGTTCTAGTTCAAGGATTTATGTAATATTATTTGCTTCCTTTCTAGCTGAAGGGAACAGAGACACACTGAAACACTCTTTGCCTTGCTGCTGCCATGTTCAGAGACACATTGAAGGTATCTGCCTCACCTGTATGCCCAGCCAGCTGCACCCATGAGTAGCGTTTCTTGAAGGGGCTGATGACTGGTATGTTAACCATGGTTTTAATTGTATGCCATGCCTTTTTCTGGAATATAAAGAAAAGAAATATTAAGTTGGGCAAAAGCTGAAATCCTGACATGCTACCAGAAAGCTTCATGCGTGTAGAATTGCTCCTCGCTAATCTAAGTGGTCAAAGATGGAACCACCAAACAGACACTGTAATCATCACTGGAAAAATATGCAAAAACACCAAGAATGGACAAATACTGATATATAAAGCCCTGCCATCCACAAGAAAACTGCCTGCAAGAATTGGGGAAAAAAAAAGTCACACTGCACATGACAGGCCTGTTGTCAGCCACACCTATCCCTCTCTGTGTTTGAGTCATGCCAGATGCAGACAGCAGATGTTGAACACACACTTATGCATGTTTAAGTTTCCATGAGATACGAGTTATTTGCTACTATCAGTAATGCTTCCTTTCCCTGAGAACTTCAGGGAAATCACCCTGTGATTAATGGCTTTCTCTGAGTCAGCAGGTGAGTCTTAATGTGACAGAATACAGAAAATTCATCTTTCATTGAACACGGGGATCACCCCATGCCCCAGCACCCACTGACAATTTGCTGTAGAAACTGCTCAAGGTCACAGGTTTTCCATCTCTCTCCCCTCTTTCCCAATACTGTTCAAAGCTCAGCATTGCTCTGGCCACCCTTGGCTGCTGCCTGGGTACCACTGCAGACAGACAGGGGAACACAAGAGCTGCTCCCCAACAGCAGCTGAGCCCTCTGTCACAAAGGAAAATAGGAAAAAAATAAGTGAGAAAGTCTCATACTCTGGAACTGAAGCCCAGGTGGGAGAGAAGCAGAGCCTACTGGTGTTCACCTTACACTCTGAAGGATGCCAAAGTGCTTTACAAAAGGACAGGAGGCTCATTTCTTTTCTCACTGGAATGTGATGCTCTGCTAGAGGAAAAAAAAAAATGAAGCTGCACAATACTTGTGCACAACAATTTAATGCTGAGGGTTTTGTTTTTTCTGAGATCAAGTACAATTGGGAATTAGGCTGCCTGGGAAAGGTGGTGAGACACAGCAAGAGGTTGCCCAAGGAAGTTGTGGCTGTCCCATCCCTGGAAGTGTTCAGGGCCAGGTTGGATTGGGATTCCAGCAGCCTGGTCTACTGGGAGGTGTCCCTGTCCATGCAGGGGGATTGGAACTTTTGGATGATCTTTGAGGTCTCTTCCAACCCAAACCATTCTCTGATTCTATGATTGCTTCCTCTAAGATCAGCTTTTTGGTTTTCAAAGCAGTTCAAGGTGAAATGAAGTTATTCTTGGCCTCGTGTAAGTGCCCCATACAGCAGTATAGTTTTGAAAACTGTGACAGGAAGCATTTGAAGTAAAATTCTGGATGCTTGAGAATCATGAAGACTCAGTTGTAGCACTTACTGCAGCCCCATAGATGTCACTGGTTCTAGCTAAGCCCCAGTCTCACACATACCTTCTGCAAGTTTAAATGACCCTTTCATATTCTGTATTATTTAGATTTCAGATTCCATATTATTTCTCTTAAGTCATTCCACACTGCAGCCTTGCAGTGATAAACAGGGACTTGCCTCCACCACAGAGATAGTGGCTGTTCAGTGAGGATGAGAGACTCTTGTACAGCACTTATAAATGTCCATAGCCTCCTTCTGGAGGAAAGTGCAATGTAAATATTGTTGTTCTAGTAGCAAAAATAAATTACTTCTTTATAGTCTATTTGCCAGATTTAACTGGTAGCAGAAGTCCTTCAGTTTACCCGAATGTTTCTACTCATGAGAGACACAGCCCTAAGTTATTTAAACAACGGTTGAAAGTAAAAATCATTCTACATTAAAATTATCCCTTTGAATGTAACTCCTGAGAAAGATTCAGTATTTTAAGATTCCAGCCCAGTTTTCAGGGTAACACTGCTTTTTATCCCCATTCCTTAATCAGAAGTCATGACTGCTCCAGAATTCTCCCGTGAATCATAGAATCATGGGATCATCTGGGTTGGAAGGGACCTCAGAGATCATCAAGTCCAACCCTTGATCCACTCCCGCTGCAGTTCCCAGCCCATGGCACTGAGTGCCACATCCAGGCTCTTTTGAAATATCTCCAGGGATGGAGAATCCACCCCTTCCCTGGGCAGCCCATTCCAATGTCTGATCACCCTCTCCATAAAGAAATTCTTTCTAATGTCCAACCTAAACCTCCCCTGGCACAACTTGAGACCTCTTGTGCCCTCTTGTCTTGCTGAGAGTTGCCTGGGAAAAGAGCCCAACCCCCCCCTGGCTCCAACCTCCTTTCAGGGAGTTGGAGAGAGTGATGAGGTCTCCCCTGAGCCTCCTCTTCTCCAGCCTCAACACCCCCAGCTCCCTCAGCCCTTCCTCACAGGACTTGTGCTGGATCCCTTCCCAGCCTCCTTGCTCTTCTCTGGACCTGCTCCAGCACCTCAATCTCCTTCCTGAGCTGAGGGGCCCAGAACTGGACACAGGACTCAAGCTGTGGCCTCCCCAGGGCTGAGCACAGGGGCAGAATCCCTTCCCTGGACCTGCTGGCCACGCTGTTCCTGAGCCAGCCCAGGATGCCATTGGCCTTCTTGGCTTGAAGATCCTCTACTCATCAAACTGTCCCACTCTTAACAAATTCCAGCCACCCTCCCTGCTGCCTTGTCAGGCCATGACAGCCAGGAGAGATAACCAGCACAGGTCTGCAAAGGATGCACACTGCCTGTCATCCCATGCCAATGGCTTTCCCAACTCTTCCCTCCCTCCCCCCCATGAAATTGCAGCTTTTATTTATCCTGTGGGTGTGAAGGACATAATGGGACAAGTTTACCCCATCTCAAGTGGACTTTGGCTTAGTTACAGCTGCCTTGGATGACCACATTTAAACAGACACCGGCAATTTTTAATTTTTTTTTAATTTTTTTTTTTTTTTTAATAATCTCTTCACTAACGTTCTAACACCTCAAGACAGGGAAAACAGGAGGCTCAAGCTCCTAGGAGGGAAAGGACATGCCTGTGGAGCATGGTGCCATTGGCAGGGGTCCAGCAGTTGAACTTTGCTTTACCACAACTTCCAGTCTCCCAGCTCCCTCAGCCCGGGATGCAAATTGCCAGGATGCAAACGCTGCTGGAGCAACAGTGTGAGTGAGAAAATGAAAACTTTGTGTGCCTGCTGTAGGAGGAATCTTTCTCACTTCTGTTTCTAAAGAAAGATCTCTTCCTCTTTGTTTGCCATGGTATTATGTGCTTTTCAAATCACTACTTCATGCTGCAATGGCAAAGAATGTTAGTACTGTATTTCCAGCCCTTATCTCCCTCAGTCCCTGTTTCTTCTAGATTTCTGCTCAGTCTTATCTTTTGCTCTGCCTGGTTTTCTCCAAGCCCTCATTTCTTCTGGATTCCCAGCCAGTGTGTGCTATTCACATAAATTAAAGGAAAAGTCAGGTATCTCTGTGTTGGGATTGCCTCAGAGACAGCTCTCCTTGACATCAGCAGTGCTGGTTTACATGCCTTGAGATAAACATAAGCAGAGGAGTTTTTTCAATAGGAAAAAGGAAACCATCCCAAAGGGGCCAAGATACAAACATGAGAAATACCAACATTCTCAGATTCATGATAGAAGTTCCTCAATGGGATCTATAACTGAGACATTATATATATATATATATATATATATATGTGTCTCCCTAAGCAATAAAAGCTGTGGGATGCTGGAAAAGGGGAAATCTAGTTTCCTGCCAACAGGTCAGCCCATGTGCCAGGCTGTGCCACTGGAACTATGTCCCTGGTAGTAAAAAAAAACCCCAAAATTCAGGGAGAGCAGGAGAACTGATTCCCACAATGCATGGAGATGACTGGGGCTTGGTACCTGATGCTGATCTGTGTTACCTGGATTACTCTTTTGAATCACTCTTCTGAATTTGAAACACAGCACTGAAAAAAAGTGTAAATCCGTGCAGCTGATGTGCCAGACTCACTCTGTGTTAGCACTGGCATTTGCACGTAAGATGCTGGCCAGGTGAGGAATTCCCAACCAGTTGAACCCTGGCTAAAGGTAACTGGTGGCACCATGTCTATCCATTAAGAAACAACAAAGAGGAGCAAGCACAGCTTTTTCCAAGAGAGCAAAACCTCTTTACATGACCAGTATGCAGCAGCACAGCCATTTGGGATCCTGCCCAAATACACCAGTAGAACTTGGGTGAGGAAAACTCACTAAGAAGTGGTTCATCCATTTTAAAGGGGTTTTATAGCTCAGACCTCACTATCCTCAAGAAGGAGCAGGTTTTCCTGAAGCCTGCCCACACCACTTCCCAGCAAAAGGGCTGTAGCATCCTAGCAGCCAAGCTCACTGAACAGATGAGTGCAGATTCCCTAAACTGGGTGTTTTTTTCTGGTTGCTGTAGTTATATTAAAGGCAGTATAAAAGAACAACTGAAATCTCTCTCTGAGCAGATCCTGAATCCCTCAGGGGCAGGAGAGCCACTCCAGCTCCTAAGGGCAATGGGGAGTAGGGACCTGAACCTTTCCTCTTCTGAAAAAATAAAAACTCTCCCTTAAGAGTAAAATGAAAATAAAAGTCTCAGTTCTGCAAACACCTTGAATACATTTAACCACCCTCAGGTAAGCACCAGCAAGCAGTTAACTTAAACTGGAATTTGCAGCAAGTCCTAAATTAAGCAATTTAAAGCCACAAATCACATCCAAACTGCTAAGTGCTGGGGGGAGAGGGGAATAAGAAAAAACCTTTTCTTCAGAAAAAAACAATTTTAAATCCATGATGTTCAATAATCCTAGGATGTTACTTGAAACTAGTAAGTAAAGAACAAAAGTACACCTAAATGTAACACAAATCAAGCAGGTCCTTAAAAACATGAATTTTTCCAGCAGCAGAGTAGTTTCTTGCCTGAGTTGGTAAATTTTTATGGAAATTCTGCTAGGGCAAACAATGACCCTTGAATCCTTTTTCCAGGCTAATTCCAGCAGTTTCTTTATCCAAGATCTTGTCTTTTTTTTTTTTTTTTTTTTTTTTTTTGTGCCCTAGAACAAAGCCTACATAAGCTACATAAGCCTAAAGAGAGCTATTATGACAGCAAAAAATAGGATAGTGAGACATTTCTTAATATTTTTTTTCAGCTAAAAGGTTTTAAGAAAGAGCATTTAATTGTCAGTCATCATAATCTACTGATCTCTTAAAGTCTCTACAACATTTAGGCTAAATTTTGCCACTTGGGGACATGGGGGCTGAAATCTGATCTGTAATGCTGGTTGCCACAGCCTACTCAGTGTCTCACCAACTCCTAGAAGGAACAAGGTTTCTCCACAGGGATTTGCAAAGAGTACAGAAAACTAATCATCAAAAAGTTACTTACAGGTGTTTCAAAATAATTCTGAAAGAGGCTCTAGTCCTGCATATTGCTGTTAGTATTTGTTCCTTCTAAACTGTGTATGTTTTACACTTTTATTACTGATTCAGTTTTGCTTTTTATTATGTATTTACTTAACTGAATAAAATGTTTTTTAAATTCTGAGTTAATTTTACCTACAAAATCCTTGCCTGCTTTATTTTACTTAGTTTATTAAAACTAAATTAAACACCCTGAAAGCTACTTTGTTTTCTTAATTCTTTATGCCACTGTACTCAAATATTTAATTAAGTTAAACTCAATTAAAAAATTAAATAATTTCAGGTTTGATATCCATTTTTTGTAGTTTTATTTGAACTGGCCTTCACCTCAAATACTTGACCCTGCAAAACAAGAACTGAAATGTAGGTCTAAGGCTATTAACTGGATCAGTTTAATGAACTAAGCCTAACAGAACAAAACTTTACTTTCCTCTGCCTCAGTGCAGCCACCACCCTCCATTACCATGAAAAGCTTAAATAAGAAATCATTTTGAACAGACCACAACAAGAAAATTTCTAAGCTAATCTAATTACCCTGTACTTAGATATGCTCCTTTCTCTCTGTGAATGTAATCAACAACTACAGTACTATTTAAAAAAAAAAAAACAAAACAAGAAACACTTTAAAAATTAATCTACCTTTTTGTCAAAACCACAATATTCTACCTGGAAAAGTTGTTATAAGCTTATTTTCCCCAAAAGCAATGAGTCTGCCATGGCTGCAGCTTCACCAATAGCCAACTTCAAAGGCTATTAGAGATTTCTTTTTTTCAAGCAAGTGCAGCACTGGGAGAGTCTATCATCCAGTTTCACCTCATGGAGATATCAAGGGATTTGAGTGATGTTATATATATAAAAAAAAAATCCTAAAAGAGAGTTAGAGTTGCTGAGCAACATGGGATCTTTCTGGTTACAGTCACAGAATTTGCCTGCTGAGAGATTCTGCTTTTGAGTTCTTTGAGTTTGAGGCTCAGTGCAGTTGTCTTTGCAGCTCTGAAAGAGGCAGGTAGCTGACTTGGTAAGATACAGATCCCAGAACAGCAGGCATTTTTATGCCCAGTATAAACAAATTATCATTATCTTCATTTTTTCTTCTAATAATATACACATATATATATGTGAACGTACTTGCACACTTTCAAAATAACTAAAGGAACTAATAAAATAGAAAAAGTTATAGGATTTTGATCAGTTGCAATAAAAAGCTGTTGGTTTTTTTTTTTATCACCCAGACTGTGAAAACTGTTAGGCTTGGAATCTCTTGGTATTTGAAGAAACTTAGAAGACCTATCAAAGCATCATACTGCAAAGAAGAAAGTGAGGCAAAGCTGTCACTTATCCCTCATTTTTGGGAAGAATTTTAACTTAAAGTATCCTCAAAGGCTCTGCACAGGGAAGCAACATCCAAGATTTCCCCATGGCTGAAACAAAATTTCCCAAAACACCCCAAAATAATCCCTGGATTTGTCATATAAAGCACTTACTTTATCTTTTCAGCAGCTGTTTTCTATGCTTTTGCCCCTTATTAAAGGTTTCTGGAATCCTCAAAGTAAGGAGACTCTTGCTGCCAGGTTTACCACCCACTTGGCTGAATCAGACATGAATCACAAATTGAGGCAAAGATCTCAATAGGTGGGAGGTGAAAGAGCAAGTCAACAAGAAGAGTGCTCCCCAAGCAAGCTCCAACAGGAGTATGTCAGCAAACACTCACAAAACCTTTATAAATAACTTTAGGAGTGCAACAATTGATTCAGCTCCCAAGGCAGGGTGAGGTTCTTGCAGCAAGAACTGGCTTAGCCCCATTATTAGCCCATTTTATCTTCTCTTGACCCTGAGCAGTCAACAGGTTCCACAAACACGATTCCCCCCACAGTAATGAGTGTTCATCACTAGACAGAAAGGTATTTAGGGCCAGAACTGAAATATTGCTCTATTACTTAAACCAATGGATAGTCCAACCCAGAGTCTGGAAATCATAGAATCATAGAATGGGCTGGGTTGGAAGGGACCTCAGAGATCATCAAGTCCAACCCTTGATCCACTCCCGCTGCAGTTCCCAGCCCATGGCACTGAGTGCCACATCCAGGCTCTTTTGAAATATCTCCAGGGATGGAGAATCCACCACTTCCCTGGGCAGCCCATTCCAGTGTCTGATCACCCTCTCCCTAAAGAAATTCTTTCTAATGTCCAACCTAAACCTCCCCTGGCACAACTTGAGACCTCTTGTGCCCTCTTGTCTTGCTGAGAGTTGCCTGGGAAAAGAGCCCAACCCCCCCCTGGCTCCAACCTCCTTTCAGGGAGTTGGAGAGAGTGATGAGGTCTCCCCTGAGCCTCCTCTTCTCCAGCCTCAACACCCCCAGCTCCCTCAGCCTCTCCTCATAGGATCTGTGCTTGAGTCCCTTCACCAGGCCAGTTGCCTCCTTTGGACCTGCTCCAGGACCTCGATATCCTTCCTAAACTGAGGGGCCCAAACTCTGAGCATCAGCTTTAAAAACCTTGTGCCCTGACCTGATAATGCAACAGCATCATTCTTCAGCTGATGAGAGGTGCTGTGCCAACCAACATCAATCAATAATAATTCAAATAAATCTCTGCAATTGGCCTTCTGCCAGGGCAGCTGTGCTATTTCAAACGCTGTCAGCGGTCACTCAAGGAACACAAACAGCGTAACCACGTCCCTGAGCAAGGAAATCACTGAGCAATCTCCATGTGCCAGACTCCTTGCAAGCCTGGAGCATTCTCATATCTGCTTTAGTCCCTCAGGGAGCTAATTCCTATTGTGTACAAGTGCAGGATGGAGCTGTAAGACTTGACGATCAACAGCGAGGGAGAAGGCACCGCTCCTGGAGAAGAGCAGTTAGCACAGAACATGAGCAACTCCCTGAGCAGCACCTCTCAGCAGACTGCCAGGCAAACTGTGACTACACCTTCATCTCTTCCTCCCTCTTTTTTACCATCCAGTCACACAAACCTTTGAAAAGTGATGGTGCTCAGCCTGTACTCAGCCCTTGATGCTTCCGGTTTTCTGCTCAGCTGTGGGTGAGGGCCACAGCTGCTCAACCCTCTTTTGGCAGGTGTATCCTCTGGCTGTCAGGGCTTCCATTTCCTGTTTGTTCCACACTCGAGATGGGCTGGGCTAAACCTTCAGAGTCACGAGAAACACTTCATGCAATCAGCAAAGCCAATGCTGCAAGACAGAAGCCTCTGGTTCCTGTGTTTTCTCCTCCCTCATGCCTCGCCACTCAGAGATTCACACATCCTTTGGCTTCACTCCCCTTTAGGAGATTTGATAAACTTGCTGTATATTCACTAGAAGAAGAAGCAAAGGCAAGAGAAATGGATGGCCCGTAGCAGACTGGATTACCAGGACCAAAAAAATCCCACTCCACAGCTGGATTCTACTTGTAATTCCAGGAGTCTCTCTCTAAATCACAGGAAAATTAAGTGCTAAGACGTGAAAGCGTTGCTTGCCTTTCTGCAAACAGCATCAAGACCCACAGTCTGCTGACTGTTCTGCAGGAACCAATTCTGGATTTTGTTTCTGATCATTATCAGGTGAAATATCTGCAACCTTTGTGTCATCCCCAGGCCAAAAGCCAAACAGTCAGGGAATTAGGTGGCTTTAAAGCAGCACTGTCACAAGGCTTTCCTTTACTTCTCTCACAGGGATTCTGTAAAAGCCAACACTGTTGGCTGAAAGACAGATTTTATTTTAATAAGAATCAGCATTTTCCATTTAAAGGGATACTGAAATGTCTGCCTTTGGTATCAGCTTTAAACATGGCCACTATCTTTACCTTTACTCTCCTCTGAAAGGTAGAGGTTCTCTAACAGGATGGTGATCTGCCACTTGTCCCTATTGAGCAGAGGAAAACCAACCCAAAGAGGTTCTGCCCTTACCAGGGTTCTGCCAGAATATCAGTCTTGCTGGAAAATGAAATGTTATTATCCAAGAAATAAATGGAAAGTTCCTCTCTGTAGGAAAGTTGACTCACTTTCAGAGCCCAGACATTTGAGATTTATCCAGGCTGTCCATCACCCAGAACAATTTTGTGGTAAATCAAAATATCACTTTAGCAGATGGTGTGTCAGAAGAGAAGAAATCTATCTTAACCTTCAAAACAACTGCAATTTAAGTCTTCAGAAACTTCCAATGCCACGGTTTGGTGATGTGAGAATTCTCTGCTCATCTTCCATCTATCCTCTGCTTGTCATGGGTGACTGATTGACATCATCAGTAGTGAGAAAGGACATCTAGAAAGACAACACTCTCTAGGTGAGAAAATGAGCCTCCTCTCCTGCTAGTCAGGACACATAATTACCATTTCCAAACAGGCTGTATAATTGCAACTACTTAAAACCTAAAACCATCCACACTTCTCTATCCATAGACCAATAAAGAGGTTTAGCCTAAAACACAAGAACAATTTGTTCAGACACAAATGTGTCACAGGTGAACTCCGTATGACCTCAAATCCAAATGTACCACAGTAAGTGCCAATCGATTGGAATCAGGTGTGGTTTCTGCATAACATCAAGAGAGGCTGTGACTGGCAGCAGGCCAGGAAAAAGCTTCAAGGAGCTGATCTCCCCTGCGTGAACTCCTGGCACTGGGGAAGGAAGCTGAGCGTCATCTGCTTTGCTGAGGTGGTGCAGGATGTTACCTGGACACACAGCTCTACCCTGGCTGCCCAGCAGCTAAGGACAAGGCTTTCCACCAGTGTAATTCAGTGGTCACAAGAGAATCCAGTGATTCAGTGGTCACAAGAGAATCTCCAGTCTGAACAGATAAAGTGAAACGAAGGACACTGTAACACTCACCCGTTATTACACTTCCCCATTTGCCACAAACCACCACAACCAGACAGAAATTGCAAAACACTCTTCTATGAACTGGACAAAGACTCCTCTCTTCCCTAAACAGCTTGGGTTGGTGACCACATGTTGAAAGGTTACTATGCTTTCAATGTGTTCTCATGAATCATAGAATCATAGAATGGGCTGGGTTGGAAGGGACCTCAGAGATCATCAAGTCCCACCCTTGATCCACTCCCGCTGCAGTTCCCAGCCCATGGCACTGAGTGCCACATCCAGGCTCTTTTGAAATATCTCCAGGGATGGAGAATCCACCCCTTCCCTGGGCAGCCCATTCCAATGGCTGATCACTCTCTCCAGAAAGAAATTCTTTCTAATGTCCAACCTAAACCTCCCCTGGCACAACTTGAGACCTCTTGTGCCCTCTTGTCTTGCTGAGAGTTGCCTGGGAAAAGAGCCCAACCCCCCCCCTGGCTCCAACCTCCTTTCAGGGAGTTGGAGAGAGTGATGAGGTCTCCCCTGAGCCTCCTCTTCTCCAGACTGAAAGGGTCCCAGAAGCCGGATCCCATACACTGAGATTCCACCTCAAAAAGGAATCTAACACTAACAATGCAAGCCTGTCCTCCTATGATCCATTTTTTCCTCTAGTAAAGGATAGGAAGCACAAACAAAGAGTTAAGGTTGGTGTCTGGACCTACTGGTTATCAGTGACAATTGTGCTCCATTTTGGTCACTATTCCATGGAAGTTTTGACAAACTGGAGGAAAGTTCAGGAATGAATAACAAACATCGTATCACTGAGGCCACAAAAACCGTGCTTATCCTGAGAAGACCAAGCACAGCAACTGTCTTCTAACACTTTATTTTTCATAACTATAACAGCAGTCAATTGCTCTCTGTGTTCGCTTGGAAGGACAAAACCCAATAGCCCTAATTTGCAACAAAACAAAAAAAAATTCAGGTGAGAGACAAGAAAAGGATTTTTCAGAGATATCACTGAGTTTTCAAACAGGCTTGACAAATGCCTGTGAAATTATGTCCTAACACAGTCACAGGGACACCTGCCACCAAGACAGGTCTAGGCTGATCCCAGTGTCTAAAATTTACAATACTTTTAAAGAAGTCACAAGTACCAAGATGCTTCATCATCAAATTCTACAGATATTTAAGTCCTGCTATTCAAGTCCTGCAGGATGAGGAAGAAATTTACGCAATTCCTTTCTGTGCTTTATTTCCATTTCCTAAAAAGCATTAAATCTTTCATTTAAAAAAATAAAAATTAAAAAAAAAAAAAAAATCAATCCCTCACACCAACACTTGTCTGCAAATCAGGATTTCTGAAATTATTGTACACATGCATCTACATATGCATATGAAGAGATTACTGACAGGTATTTATTTTTAAAATGTACTTACGTAACTTTCTGCTTTGCTACAATGATAATTCAGACTCTAACATCATAAAATGTCAGGCATTCATTTACAAAAGATCTCAGCAAACTCCTCCACTACTTCAGTATCTTGGGATCTTGGAGCAGCCGCCTGCCCCTTGCTCTGCTCCAGTTCCCACAACTGCAGTCAGTGACAGCTCCACTTCAGAACAGTGTTGAACAATTTAAGTAATTAATGCTTGTAAATTACATCAGAGGAACACAAAAAAAGGGCATTTAATAAAGGGAATATAGGCAGCCTTAAAGTGAAAAGGATTATTAGTCTAGAAATGTCACATAAAAGCAGATCAGACAGACTGGTAACAGTTTGCCATCTGCTCCTCTTATCTATCACAAGGCAAAGTCCACTACTCCATCTCTCCTGTCCTCCTCTGTCTCCTCCAAACTCCCACCCCCATTTTCCTCTAAAGAAGGAAAAGTAAAGTAAGTTAGTGCTTCACCTATCAGGAACACCCCTGTTCAAATAGGGCCCACCCTTTGCACTGGAATGCAAGCGTCAACATGCAAGAGGCAGAGTTATTCAGTGGGGTGTGGTATTTACCTAGGGAAAAAACCTACAGCCTTCAGCAACCACTTAAATAACTCTGAGCTTTAGCAGAGTAACCATCAGGTTATTTCAAACCACTGTGCTGAAAGGATTTTTTTTTAAACAGAAACAAAGAAACAAAATTCAAACAAAAAAACGCACTCTGGGTTAATTTGGGTTAGCACCAGAACAAGTGAGGCCAGCACCCCAAGCAGCACAGGAGGTCATAAGATGGGGAAAACTGGAATGTAATGGAAAAGGAGACTTTTTACCTTCCCCCACAGGGATGAGAGGGCCTTCTTGGTTATGAGGTAGTTGTTTATCTTTGAAGCAAACCAAAGATTGGAGAAACTTTTCCTGCCCCAAGTCAGAACTAGAAAATATGTAAGGAATCTGGAGGAAAAAAATTACTTCTCCCTTGAGCAACCTACAGGATCAAAAGAGAATTTCTGTTAACAGCCCACCACAAGAAAGGCAAGCTGAAATCCTCCCTGGTATCAGAAGTAACTACTCCCAGAAGACAAGAGATTATTTAAAACCTTAATTTCCATAATCTAGACTTAAGAAAGAGTGGAATTCAGATCTTATGTAAGCAGGAGTGACTCAATGAAAGACTGAAACTGAAACGAGGCATCTGCCTTCCTGAAGAGTTGTGGGTGTTTGAACAATAGTGAATGTGGGATTACAGAGTGTGTTTTCTCTGCCCTGAAGGTAAATAAACCTGTTTACAATCAAGATCCTGGAGATCCCACCTTTTAAAAAGCACAAACATCAATTACCAATTATTGAGATACGAACCCAGCTAAATATAGAATAAACAGGGTGTATACACAGACCCTTTATCAACCAAAACTTTTATTTCATAGTAAGAGACAAAAAAGACCACGTAAAACTTGAAAAGAATTTCATACTGCTGGTTCCTAGCAACAGAACTTCAAACCACACTCCTGTATCTTGCACACCACCTACACCAGCCTCCTGAAATAAGGAGCAAACAGCAGCTTCTATACCAGATTGGACATAGGCAGCAGAACCCAAGAGTGACCAACATCACATCTCAGAGGAGAGAGAAACAACATTTACAGGTGGTTTCTGACTTCTCCTTCACACAAAGGAGAACAAGCCATGCAGAGAAGTTACTCCACAAGCCAAGACTGCTTTTGCAGTCCTGCCTCCTCCTTTTCTTTAAAAATGCAATGTAAAAAGAAAATATTGACTTGGTTACATTTACCCTGCAGCCATCCCCTGTCCCAGACAGGATTGCTGCCAATGCAGAGCACTGGTAAGGCAAACTGGGATTAAGACACCCAGCTATGGCAATGGGAGAGGATGTGTTTCTAGAGAATGCAGGAAGCTGCAAAGTAAACAAGGATGGAAAAAGATCATCAGGTCTTTGTCACTCCAGGCTTAACACAGGAGTGGGAAACCATGCTCAGAACATCAGCCAGCCCTGCTGCTGGAAAAAGACTTGGAGACTGTTGGTGTAGTGATCAACAAACACAGGGCTATTAGATAGCACAGGATTTCCTCTGTCCCTGGTCTCATTGTTGAAGGCAGTCAGTCACACATTGTCTTTGGTCTTGTTATAAACATTGGTAAAACAAGAAACTGTTGGTCTGACTGGTGCCCAGATCCATTCAGATCATCAGGCCAGAGAGAAGCCCAGAGCCTCACTTGTTCCTAACATACTTAAAGTACAGCTTGCTTTTTTATATTTATTTTTTCCTACTGAATGCCTCTGGTAGCCATGGTGGCAAGTGACAGGCAAAATGATCAGGAAGATGGGAATCTCCACTTTAAAATCATCTCAAAGAATTGTCAACAGAATGGCAGGATCTGTCCTGAAATGGCTGCCTTGGGATTTAATTGCTTAGTTATTCTGGTTTAGTGCAAGCAAGGCAAAAAAAGTTTATTATCTAAATTCCACGGAAAAAGACAATACAAACTGTATCCACTTATCAACCCAAAATTCTGACACTCAGTATTTTGCATTCTGAAAAGTGAAAGCAGGAGCGTAGGAAGGTTTCCTCGTTTCTTCAGATAACATTCTCTGAACAAAGCTGACCCTTTGTGGAATGGGGGCCACTCTTCCTACAGAACGTGCCTGGGTGGGAACATTTGAGGAGGGAGCCCACAGCAAGTAGAGCTCTTTGGGATTAGAACATACAGGTCAAGTGCACTCGGCCAACAACCCACTCAAACCCCGCAAAAGATAACGAACAGCCAGTCTGCATGCCAGAACACAGCTCACAGAGATTTTTATCCTCTCTATCAGAGCACCACATAAGCATACAGCAAAATACAGAGGCCATATTTTCAGACTTGCTTTAGATTTCCTTCTTGCCCAGGTGGCCAAGAAGGCCAATGGCATCCTGGGCCGGATCAGGAACAGCGTGGCCAGCAGGTCCAGGGAAGGGATTCTGCCCCTGTGCTCAGCCCTGGGGAGGCCACAGCTTGAGTCCTGTGTCCAGTTCTGGGCCCCTCAGCTCAGGAAGGAGATTGAGGTGCTGGAGCAGGTCCAGAGAAGAGCAAGGAGGCTGGGAAGGGATCCAGCACAAGTCCTGTGAGGAAGGGCTGAGGGAGCTGGGGGTGTTGAGGCTGGAGAAGAGGAGGCTCAGGGGAGACCTCATCACTCTCTACAACTCCCTGAAAGGAGGTTGGAGCCAGGGGGGGTTGGGCTCTTTTCCCAGGCAACTCTCAGCAAGACAAGAGGGCACAAGAGGTCTCAAGTTGTGCCAGGGGAGGTTTAGGTTGGACATTAGAAAGAATTTCTTTAGGGAGAGGGTGATCAGCCATTGGAATGGGCTGCCCAGGGAAGGGGTGGATTCTCCATCCCTGGAGATATTTCAAAAGAGCCTGGATGTGGCACTCAGTGCCATGGGCTGGGAACTGCAGCGGGAGTGGATCAAGGGTTGGACTTGATGAGCTCTGAGGTCCCTTCCAACCCAGCCAATTCTATGGTTCTGTGATTCTATGATTCTTTCAGAAGATCAGGGTCTCAAAACTCAGATTTCCTGTGCAGCCACTGAAGCGCCGATGTCCTTCTGCGCGCGCGTCCCGTTCTCCCGAGAATTGCTCTAAGAATTGCCCTCAAAGAAGGGCAAAAATTGTTTGTCTCAGACTGAACAATTCCTACAAAACTCCAGTTGTTTCCAAGGCTGGAAAAGGACGGAGCAAACATATAACCCCTTTGAGTGCCCTCTTTAGCACGGGCCAGCTCTGGTTCACTGCAGCTTGCGCTTTGGAAAGGAAGGGAGGATGATAACACCACTGTCATTTGTCAGCACCTTCCACTACTGGAAGGTGTCCAGATGCAGAATTATGTATGCACTAGAAATTTAATAATGTCTTAAACATAAAGCTGAGTTCTCAAAAGATAGAATTTTTCAGAACTGAAGTTTTTGGTGTAAAATTATCATCTTGATGTCAATGCTTACTCTTTTTCTGCAGAGTTCATGATATAGGCTTTAATTATATAGTAACATATTGTAGTTCTTTTTCACTCCATGTAAACAAACATTTCCCAAATCTATAAAAAGCAGCTTTTTTAAAAATTCTGCCCTCATTGGCTTTACCATTTTTACTTCACTTTCTGGAAACCTACTGTAAGCACAGTAACTGAGCTGTGTGCAGTTTTCAGATGACCACTGCTGAAGTAAAGCACTTTCCAAATTTTAATAAAATTTGCTTTCACAATTTCTGCTACATAAACCAGATTATTCATATCTTATAGGGAAAACACTGGAGGAAAGATAGACTAATATGAAAATAACCACTAATTTTGAAAGCATCATCTGAGGTGTCCATTTTTGTGTTTCCTAATACCTAGTGTTATACCATACTGCACAACAGTGTTGTAGTACAACTCCCATTAATTTTGGTTGTGGGTACAACTGTTCACCATTTTTCTAGCACTCCCAAGTTGGTCAATAAGAGAATGTGAAATACACAAGTAGTGGCCATGGTGAAAATCTGCATAAATAACTGTCCCAGTCTCTCCCAGGAAGGCAGCAAAAGTCAAGCAGTTATCCACATCAGCATTAAATTGGGAAGTCAGTCTCTTTTCTGTGATCTGCCTGATTTGGTGCACACCTATCCAGCAAGAAGTCCTGCAACACATGGCAACAGTCACTGTGAAACTGTCACTTGCCCTTTGAGTTGATCAGAAATCTGGAACAGCTGCTTATTACTTAAGAGTATATGTATTTTGTGCAGCAAGTTCTATGCCTGCTTGTAATTACTGTAAACATTAAAATGCACACACTGCAGTCACTTTAGTTCTGATATTTAATATTTTCAATACTTGGCTGAATGACGATTTCTTGATAGAGCTGTCTCACATTCTCCTGATGTGCCTTTTTAAAGAATGTATTTTCTTTGGTTTTTAAAGCAATAGTCTGTCTGCCCATTAAGCTTTGATCTTTTGTCAAGGTCTTTCCCTTTGCATTTCCAGTGGCATTCCCTACCAGTCCCAATCACTCCCCTCCTGTCTGCCAGTACATATCCTGTATTTACCACAACCCTCTTAACCTCCCTCATCTCCAATTTTGCTCAATTAGCCAGCATTAGCATCACCCCTCCTGTGTGTGTGTCCTGGAGCAGGTCCAAAGGAGGCAACTGGGCTGGTGAAAGGACTCGAGCACAGATCCTGTGAGGAGAGGCTGAGGGAGCTGGGGGTGTTGAGGCTGGAGAAGAGGAGGCTCAGGGGAGACCTCATCACTCTCTCCAACTCCCTGAAAGGAGGTTGGAGCCAGGGGGGGGTTGGGCTCTTTTCCCAGGCAACTCTCAGCAAGACAAGAGGGCACAAGAGGTCTCAAGTTGTACCAGGGGAGGTTTAGGTTGGACATTAGAAAGAATTTCTTTAGGGAGAGGGTGATCAGCCATTGGAATGGGCTGCCCAGGGAAGGGGTGGATTCTCCATCCCTGGAGATATTTCAAAAGAGCCTGGATGTGGCACTCAGTGCCATGGGCTGGGAACTGCAGTGGGAGTGGATCAAGGGTTGGACTTGATGATCTCTGAGGTCCCTTCCAACCCAGCCCATTCTATGTTTCCATAAGACTGGTCATCTGAAAGCACAAGAGAAGATGACTACCAGCAATCTTCTCAGCATATATTGCAGAGGAGATGTTCAGTAGAGGCAGGGATTTCAAAGCAACAGAACACATTCCAGTAGTGGAAGGCACTGACACAGGGCATCAGCTTCATCATCCCTTCCTTTCCAAAGCACATGATGCAGAGTGAGACAGAGCTGGCTGCCCCATTTACCATGACCATGGTTAAGAGTGCATACAAAAGGATGCTATACTTACAGAGGTTCTTCAGGCCCAGTGAGAGATTGAGCAAAACCTTGGTCACAGCTGCCTCTTGCACAGCTGAGCCTCCTCAAGCCCTCTGCCTGAAAAGTGGGGTGGCTGAACCCCTCTCTTCACAGCTGAGCCCCATCGATGTGTGCACTACATACAACAAGCTCTGAGGAGCACCAGCACCTCAAAGGTGAGAAGTAGAAACCTACATTTGATTTGGCTTTCCATCTCAAGAAGCAGAGCACAGAAATGAGATCACCCACAGTGAACACCAGGGAGAGGAACCATTGCAGTGTTCTCAGCTACACAGAGCTGCTTGAAAAAAGCTAAGACACAAAGAAAGCTGTGTTCTCTGTAGCTGTTCAGAGAGCTGAAGGCAGCTACAGCTAAGACTGGATCATTTTATGTCAGGATGTGGCAGAGACCAAGAGACAGAAACAGTTACATTGATAATGAACACTGATTTCCATGCATCAGTGGAAAACAAAGGCATTGCCTTCCTATGCAGTGCTCAGTGTAATTTATAAAGAGGTATCACTCTGGTCACATCCAAGTTTTATGAAGACTACAGCAGTTTGCACCCTCCTCTGATATATTACAAGTGAACTGTGCCATTGCCACAAGCTTCTTACTCACACAGTCTGTGACATCCCAGCTTCCTCTTAAACTGGTAATCATCTGGTGGACTGGTGAATCACACACATTTCAGTGCCAGTAACATGCAGACCTGACATGGATCTATACCTGTTCTTTAGCATCTGTCACCACACCTCTGTTATCCATGAGGCTCATGGATGGATGAGGTCAGGTTGATGAGGCAAAACAGATTGAAGGTGAATGTGAATAAAATAAAGGTGATACCTGCAGACTGTAGTGAAGGGTTTAAAGAATTTGCATGCACTGCACCACCTTGCCTGGGTATTTCAGCTTGTAGATAAGGAGTGTTCCAGGGCTCTGGATGAATGCCAAGCTCCCACAAAGCAGAATGTGTGTCATGCTTGCTGTAGTCACCAACTGGCTTGGAGATTCTGTCCCAGGCTCTAAATCTGGATCATGCTAAGTCTATGATATTGCTTCAAATGAGCTGCCAATTGGTCTTTGGTTAATTTCTTCCTGAGTTTGCCAAGGATCAAAAGGTTTGGTAACAGGAAATAATACCCAAGATGGGTTCAGGATAGGTTTCCATAGCATTGGCCTCACTCTTCCATGTTTTGGAATGTAAAGGTTAATTTCATCCCTTGTGGGAAGCTCAGCATTTATCAGTACAAAAAACCCACCCAAATGCTGCTGGATATGTGTCACCCAAGCACTTTCCATACGGACAAGAATGGATCAGTTGAGCACTGGAAACAATAGATTAATGTGTTTTTGCTGAGTCTGACACTGGATGAACAGGTAAACTCTCCTCCTTCCTTATGCTTTTGCTCAGAATGAGCTGATGGCAACTAACATGCTTTTTTTTACCTTTAAATTTTAATTATTTTTTTCCCCAGGTATGTAATGGACAGACACCACCATCTTGCCCAACTTGTGAGATTTTTAGAAAGCTCTGTTGATAGAGAAGGTTGAGAAAAGCATTTAAAAATCAAATCTAAACCTACACTATTCAAGATCCAAATCAAGATGGACTGACAAGCCAATTCTTTCTGCCTCAGTCCTCTTTCCCTGCAAAAGTTACACTGAGAGAGAAGACAGAAGAGAGACAGGCAGTAACTCAGCTGGTACAAAACACAAAATCACTTTTTCCTCCCAAGATGTGAAAGGAGAATATTAACTTTTCTGACAGCACATCTTAGAGATTATCACCACAAAATGCTGTATGGTGATCCTTAGTTCTTCTC
Organism: Heliangelus exortis; assembly: GCF_036169615.1. Classification (NCBI taxonomy): domain Eukaryota; kingdom Metazoa; phylum Chordata; class Aves; order Apodiformes; family Trochilidae; genus Heliangelus; species Heliangelus exortis. The sequence goes on from NC_092426.1 coordinate 37,788,729, forward strand.
AGTCACCACTAAACAAAACAGGGATCTACCACATAAATATAACATGCATTTGCAGCTTCCAGAAATATTAACTGTATTAAATTGCATCACATTGTGAGCATTTAATCAAACTGATTCATTTTAACACATTTCATTTATAATACACCTCAGATGGGAGTTGAGAGGTTATTTTTGCCTGTGTTAACTACCACACATTCAATGAAGAAAAATGTTAACCCACATCAAACCAGTCTTACAGAGTAAGAGTGTCAGAAGCCAAAAACATACATGAAAATTTTCCAAACTACTGCTCCAGCCACTGCCCTTACCCATTTTGAGACTGGCATGGGTTTTCAAAAATAAATCTCCAATCATTTTTTCAATGAGAGCTTGAAAAAAAATCTGCTTAGGTATGCCTTCTTGAAATAAAAATGCATCACTCAAGGATGAGGGGTCACCTTTGCTTTCTCTGCCTATGTAATTATGCATTATAAGGAGGTTTGAACTGTTAAAATGCACCTGTACAAAAATTCTTGTAGCACATCTAATACAATACACCCAATAACAAAAAAAAATGATAAGAGGTTTTGCAATTTTAAACTGTACACCCAAGCAACATGTCCTTTAACACAGGAAAAGTGAAAACTATCAGAGAGAAACTGGTTCAAAAGAGAAGACTCTTGTAGCCTTTGAGTCACTGTTTCAGATATATCACAGATCAGAAACTCTTGACTGATAAAACATTTAATTGCCTCTTCCCTTGACTGAAATGAGACTTAACTCATATCCTGCTAGACAATAATCCACATTACTAATAAAGTCATGACAAGAACTCTTACTGCTATATTTTGATATACTCTACCACTTGAGGGTACACTGAAGAAGAAACCATCTTCAAACTGTGAGAAGGCTCCTGATTTAGAGTTTTGGCCCAATAACTCTGCAATATGGAAATGCAGAATGTACTCTAGTGCTGCTCACATTTGTTCAGTATACAGTAGGATTTCAGTTCAGAAGGCTGTCATCAGAAATCAACACCTATTTTAAAACCATGAAATGTATTCCATTAAAAGTAGTTGTTTCATGAGCAGCAAACTGATGAAGCCTCCCTTATAGGCATCTACTGCCCTGCACCCTTATCAGAGGAACTACAGCTTGTCACTGTCCTCTGTAAGGTTGTGCCAAAACCTTCCAATCCCTCTCATGTTTCCATATCCCCACTTTCCTCCCCTGTCCTTCAGCTTGTGCCATCCCTGTTCCCAAACCTCACCAGCCCACAGCACTCTATGCTCCCTCCCATACTTTCTGGAGAGATGAGATACCCAGAGACCTGAGGATATTTGACAAGAGGATGCTCAGACAGGTGACCTGCTGCACCTGGCTCAAGCAGGTAAGTCCTGATGGAGCAGTCAGTATCCACATGCCATTTGCTAGTTCACAAGCAAAAAAGAAGACAACTGTTGAGCTCATCTTGCACTTTCTCCCTCTGAGAAGAAAAGGTTTGCACTTATTTTGGTTTCCTTCTCTTCCACTCAAAGCCTGACCTTTGTGGAACTTTAATGAGCTCTTGAAGAAACCTTGAGATTTCTATGCCACTGCCAAATTTGGCTGAAATCTACTAAAGCTGTTAAAATTGAATTGACAGAGTGATTACACAAGCTTTCTTTCCTTCAGAAAGTAGGCTAAAAACCCATTAACAGTATTACTTATGTCATCCCTTCATTCCCATTCTTCATTTAAAAATAACAATTCTGTTCTACTGCATTAGCTTATGTAATCCACCCCTGAGCTGAAGCAGTTGAAACTTTTGCTCTGTATTTATTAAGTGTGGGTGTCTCTGTGTTTGCCCACCTTGAGGTGCTTGGGATTAGGAAAAACAATGGTGAGAAGATCAGTGAAGGCATAAGGTTCACTAATGGCCATCCCCCAAAGTTTCTGGGCTGGTATCATTGCAAGCAAGGACTGAACTGCTTCTTCTGCAGCAAGCTGTCAGCTGTTCTCATGGTTACAGATCTAAGAATTTGGAAAGACAGGTTGCAGTTATGAGAACAAGTAGATTTATTTGGCATGTTTCTATCTAGTAAATAACATTCTCCTCTAAAGAGGTGTTTATTCTCTGTGAAAACCACTTTTTAAAGTCTCTGTCCCAACAAGGAAGGTGTTAACCAGACTCAGGCATTTCTTAAAATTGCTCACTCTCAGAATGAAGACAAAAATAGATAACTCTTGCACTCTCTCCACTACTATAAATGGACCACAGTGCTTTCACAGCAAGATTCAACTGTGTATATACACTTCCCAGATGGTATGAAGCAAGGGTAGAAAAGCATGCTTCCCATTTAAATGCAAGGGAAGGCAGGAATGTTAACTGTTGTCACAGGATTAAATCTATTCTGTCAATTGGCTGTTTAAAAAACAGCCAGTAATTTTTTTTACTAACTTAACTGCCAAGATTTGTGAAGCTCCAGCTATGGTGTTATGCAAATTACATTAACACAGCTATGCACAACTGGTTTTAACAGAACCACAGTTTCAGCTAGGCAGCAGACAGGCTTCTCTCACACTTCCAACTCCTTGTTGCTAGAGGAGTCTTCCTCCAGAAAAGCCAGGGCAGCTCAGTTGCCAAAGCCTCTGTTATTTACTGCAAAATGAAACCTGTGCTGAGGAACTGGAACACCTCTGGGCTTCTCTCAGAGGTGCAAACAGCACTTTGTCCTTTCAGAGCCAGGCTGGGACTGTGCTGTCAGCAGCAGCTGCTGGTCCCAAGGCACTCAGCAATCCCCCCAGCAGGGTCCCTGCCATGCCCACAGATTGCTACATAGAAAACAAGAATTTAACATTGTCGTGACATACCAATTCATCCAACCCAGCGTGCTCTGTGGAATGCTTAACATTTAATTAATGTAAAATTAATCATTCAGCCAGTGATACGACAAGGGGTAATGGGTGTAAATTGGAGCACAGGAGGTTCAAGTTGAATATCAGAAAAAATTTTTTTACTGTAAGGGTGACAGAGCCCTGGAACAGGCTGCCCAGGGGGGTTGTGGAGTCTCCTTCACTGGAGACATTCAAACCCCCCCTGGACACGTTCCTAGGGGATGTACTCTAGGGGGCCCTGCTCTGGCAGGGGGGGTTGGACTAGATGATCTTTCGAGGTCCCTTCCAACCCCTACGATTCTCTGATTCTATGATTCTCTTGGAGAGCTCCCTGTTTGCACAGGGAGAAGCCTCCTCCAGGGGCCACGGTCAGGGACAGCCCTCCCAAGCTCAGCATCCTAGGATTTAAGGGTCAGTATCTTCAGTACAGCAAGCCCTGAACAAAGAGGAAGGGTTCAAGAGTTTCTTCTCTCTCCCACGGACCTGTACAGGGAGCTGGAGAACCTATAATATTTCAAAGACCCAACTGGGTCTTGATTTCCAGGTCAACAGTAGAGAGGACTCGAGTTGAGAGGCCTGGGAGGGCCTTCTTCAGCTTAGGTCTCAAGTTCCTGAGCCTGCAGATGGAAGCCTTGAAGCCCTGATAACAGGAACATTATCAGAACTTCCAGTCCCGCAGCTGATGAGCTGGGCAAGTTTCCAAGGTCTCTGCTAGGCACTGGGGAGTCTGGTAGGCTTGACAGTTCAGCAGTCCTCTGAGCACTGGTCTAGTTGTGCCAGGCTCCAATCTGATTTCTAACATTTCCAAATAAAACTCAAAAGGAAATTCCAAAACAATGGAAATTTTAAAATGTCACCATTTCCCATGAATTAAAGAACACCAAGTTATTCCCAACTCTGATTTCTGTTTCCTTTAGAACTTTAGCCCCTGTGCTCCTTTCCAAGAATGAGCCTTCATCTATTAAAATACGTACCCTAAAAACAAAAAAAATACGAACACAATGTGCCTGTTTACCTCTAAATAGAATCTTCAAAATAGAAAACCACTCCTTGGGTTATCCTAAAATTCCTAGTTATTTTCACACGTGCGTGCCTGCCTTGAACCCAGAGCCTTCTGATATAAACCATAGAAACTTACTGTTTATAAATGAGGATAAATTAGTGGAAAGGACAGGTCCTGTCAAGCTGGACCTGCGGTCTCCTACTTTGGCATGTTAAATACTCACTGAAGAACCAGTGCCAGTAAAGGCTGGACAGCTGAGTATAGAGACCACAGCATCAGCCAGTACCAAAAGACATCAAACACAGGAACAAGTTTGTCCTGGTCACCTCCTTTTATCGACAAGCTCAGAGCACAGCGACCTGTGATGAAAGGCAGACCACGGATTTGAGCTCCAGATGGGTAATGCAGCAAGGAAAGGCAGAATGAAATACATGAATATGCATTACACAAATAAAACATTTGGTCCTTTTGATTTATTAGGCAATGTCATAAAATGAGTGATACTTAGTTCTGCTGTTCTAGCATCCTGGGTACCAATCAGCTTGCCACGTAAGTCATAATGAGATAAAGAACAAGTTGGAATGCAAGTTCTTGATGGACAGCTTGCCCAAACTTCCCCAACACTGCTGATATGGAAAAGTAACTCAGCCTTTAAAAACATGAATTATTTTACCTGTTGAATAAATATTTACTCTACCAATGAGACATTAAATAAAACACTGCAGCTGCATTAAATCTGGGAAACCTTCAAAAACTTTTTCCAGCAATGGAGTTCCCGTAATACTCTTGAAGTTCAACATCCCAGGCACCTAAATAAATAGGATATTCTCTCAGAGTTTAAAATATTTATAATGCAACTATTTTTAGTTTGTCTATAAATTATTGTTGAAGACCTTCTTTACATTAAAACCTTCTTTCTTATCATTAAAAGGTGATTAAATCCTTTGCAATTTTGTAGTACTTAGAAACTTTAGTTTCTAAGTTTTAGTACTTAGAAATTTAAAAGAAAGTGCTAGTAGTCACATCCACTTCTGCTGTAATGTTTTACATACATTATGACGTGCATGTATCAGACAGTTCTAATGAGTGACTTAAAATTCAGTATTGCACTCACTATCAATGACTGCAGATATGCAGAACCAAAAGATTAAAGGCAGCACGGGTTCTTGACTGAAGAAGAGTTTTTACTTCAGCCTAAATTCACAGACAAGTTAACAAAATGCCATCTCAGAGTTCTCCATACTGCTAAAGTGTTATCACTAAAGTCTTGTTCCCTCTTAGCCACGCACACAGCCCGCTGCAGTAGCATGAATATTGAGTCAAATGCTTCAACAGACCTTTTCTAGCTTTAATTTCTGTTCTTCTGCTCCTTGCACAAAAAGCCCACTAGCATAGCAGGTATTTTGGAAAAGAAAGCTGAACAGCAATACAGTACTAATTATTTCCCCACACAAACCGGATTCAATCTAGGATCAAAAGTACAAATTAAGCAGTATTATTACCTTGATATACAATATGACAAAGTACAAAACCTTTTTTTTCTTTTTCCCCAAAACCAGATCACAAGTTGATGCAAACAAAGCCAGTATTCCACATAGCATTTTAGCTCCTGTACTATGTGTCCTCTAAAGTAGTAAACCCCCAATTACCACGAGAAAAGTCCAGCTGGAGGTATCACCTACAAGTTGCATTACTTCCTTCTGATACATTTTTTTCAAAACATATGCTCTGCTTGAAAACAATTCCGTGTCAATGAGCAGGCAGCAGATGAACAATTTAAGTTGCAGGGTGGGAGGGGGAACTGAATAAAGCAACACATTTCAATTACGAAACCCTAAGGAGTATATTATAAGGAGTCAGGCAAAGATATACAAAGGATCATGAAAAAAACAACTAACTATATGCCTTTAAAAGTCCCACTTTATGGATGAAAGCTGCCAAATTACAGAGGGGATTTGCTGAGAAGAATGTGTTACTGCCAGAATGGACAAAAGCACGCATTCTGCCCATTCCAAGCTCCTCCCCATCTCCTGTCATGCTCACAGCAAGAAGCAGCTCAAAAACTGACAACCACAGCCTCCGGGATTGGAAGAGACAAAAAAAAAAAAACAAAAAACAACCTGCTGGTTAATGCCTGGATAAAACGTTACTTTGAAGATCTAATAAAGGAGACTGGAAAGAAAACCCAGAAAAAAAGCAACCCAATTATGATCAAAAACCGTCCGTCCGTCCCCCACGTATTACTGGGTCATCAAGCACAATTTCACAGCAGAAAGCAAGCAGAAAGCAGAAAGAAACCGGCGCGCACTTGGCCGGGTTTCACGAAAGCCCAACGTGTGGCAGCGCTTCCCAAAGCGGCGCAGCAGCCGCAACCGCTGCCGGCCCCACGACAGGAGTTTCCCGGAGTTTGCGTGGAGTTGGGTCACGGAAACCTCGCGCCAAACGGGAGAGCCCGGTGACCCCGGAGCGGCCGAGGGCACCCAGGGCAGCCCCGCTTGGCCGGGGAGGGGGTGCAGCGCGTCCCGGGAGAACCCGCCCGCCCCCCCCCCCTCCCCCAGCCCCCCCTACCTGGTTGGTTTCCTCGCCGTGCTCCAGGTGCACGATGCCCTGGCTCCTGCACTCCGTGTCGCTCAGCACGTCGTCCTCCGAGTCCTCCAGGAGGGACGAGGAGCCGGTGGAGGAGAGCGATGAGGTGGAAAGCCTGCGGGACTGCAGGTGCAACGAGTTGTCCGTCCTCAGACAGCCGCTCTCCGGGCGCGCCGGCTGCGCCTGGGGGCTGCCCTGCGCCTCCTCGCTCTCCTCGGTAGTGACGGTGAGGCGGGGGATGACGGGCGGCAGCACCCCGTTGGGGGGCCGGCAGCCCCTCTTCGCCGGGTCGGGCAGCTGTCGGGCGGCGGCGGCAGCGACGGCAGCGCAGCGAGCTTCGAAGAGGGAGCGGAGCTCCCCCACGCTCAGCCGCTTGCCCCGGCACAGATCCGGGCTGTTGTGCAGCCCTGCGCGGGGCTCCATGGCGGGATCGGCGCCGGGTGCCTGCCGGGCAGCGCCCCAAGGCCGACGGCCGGGAGCGTGCATGGGGAACGCCGAGCCGCCGCCTCTGGGGAAACTTCTTTGTGGCTCAGTCTCCGGCCACCGGTCGGAGCCCGGCGGCGAGGCTCATGTCCCGCCCGCTTTCCCTTGGCAGCTCTGACTCACCCGCGGCGACAGCCTGAGCCGGCTACCGTGCCCGCTGACCCGCCGCCAGGGCCATGAGGGCGCGCTGAGCCCGCCCGCTCGCCCACCGCCACCGCCTGGCTCCGCCTCGGCGATGAGGGGAGGAGCGAGGCGAGACGAGCCGCGGGGAGCCCCTTCCCGCCCTTTCCCCGCCCTTTTGGTTTCGCTTTGCATGAGGTGGTCCTAAGGAGCTGCGGGAGGCTCGGGTTATCCCGGCGGGGCGCTCACCGCCTCCCGCTTTACCTCTGTCCTCTCCAGCGCCCGCTGCCTGAACCCCGCCGGCCGCGGCGGCTGCGCAGCGCGGGAGCTCTGGGGCCACCCGCGGGCCAGAGGGTCGGCGCCACTCGAGCCCCCTCCCAGCTGGGGCTGGGAGCAGGCAGCTTTTGACACCCTCCCAGGATCCCAGATCCCCCGTGGCGGTTCGGGGTGGGTTTGTGACACTCCCCACCCGCTGCGGGCGGGCGTACCTCAGCCCACGGCCCGGCCCCTACGGCACCTGCCTGGCCTCGGTACCAGGGCCCTCGGCATCCCCGGGGGGGGCTCAGCTCTTCCCGCGGGGGGCTGGGAGGGTGACTGAGTTGTCACCACCCCGCAGGGACGGGTCCGCTGTGCGTGGGCGCTCCATTTCACGATCCAGCCCTGGGGAACCGGCTGTGCCGCCCGCCCCGCCGCGCCGCCTGGGCCGCGCTCCTTGCCTGTGGAGCACGGGAGGTTCCCACAGCCCGGGCTGGCAAGGTTTCACGTCTGGCGTGTAACACCCTCCGGAGGCTTGCGAACAGGTTCGCCTGCGAGTCACAGAGGCTGCAGGGCAGAACCTCTGCCTGAATTTTCCATCAGTCAGCGCTTTGCTTACTGTGCTGCGCTTAATCAAGTTGCCTTAAGCCCTTGGTTGCTGAGATACCCCAGCCCCCCCTTACTGAACGGATTTTCAGCAAATAACAGCTCCCACCTCGGTACTTTTTGCCTGCTTCACTCCCACTCTTTACCTTAAATGTAACCCATGCTGGGCTGAAGCATGTGTTGTAATTGTAGCTATTAAGACCTCTGGAACAGGAGAGGCTTCCTACCGTAGGGTTACATCAGCTGAGGTGATTAGTAAAACTAATAATTTTGGAACCAAATGCTAAAGTCTTCAACATAGTTTTTTGCTCATTTATCTCATTGTTCCCTTGTACTCTCCCATCTGTCTCTCACCATCTGTTGTCTCTTGCCTGGTACTTGGGCTGCGAGCTCCTTGCAAAAGGGGCTGTGCTCCCTCAACACATAATGCAGCACAGCCCAGGCCTCAGCAGGGACTTCTTAGTCCTACGAGACTATAAATAATTTGTTAATCTGCCTTGATTTGTCCGGACTATTTGGTTACAGCTGACTTTAGCAGCTTGATCTTGCAGGTAGTCTTTGGAAAAGTCCTTTTCAACAGGCACCGACAGACATGCCCTCTCCTGAGGCACCACAAAGCCTGCAGCTTCCAAATAGCTGGGAAGAAGGCAGGAAGAAGCAGCTCAGCAACTTCAAAAGGAAAAATTCCTTTATCTTTAGATGCTTTTCTAGAATTAGGTAGTGCCTAGACAGGAATTTGTCCAATCTGAATTTCCAGCTTAAATGATAGAGTCTTGTGCTGGATTCTTTGTGTATAAGCTGTTGTGGGAGTTCTTCCCAGGAGCTGCCAAGATGTATGTCATGAGGGTGGGAGGGGTGACAGCTACCCCCAAATTACATAAAAACAGTAGCAGTAAAGTTCCAAAGGAAATGGTTGGCAGTGCTTTTCACCATCAGAGAGAATACCAAAGCCCATGCCTTGGTGGTAGACTAGAAGAGGGTGTAAGCTCTTTCTAGAAGAAGATAGACTCATTGCTTTTATTAACTTTGCCACTAGTTTCAAATTTTGTAGTGCAGAAAGGCAGTCTCAAAATATGAAGACTCAGTAGGCCTAATACATACCTAAAGTCATAAGAAAAGCATGGTTTTATAACTGATGGGTTTATGCAAAGACTCACTGTGGAAAATGTATCAAGAACAGCACAAAACACAGAGACCAGTTTTAAACAGGTATGCAGGATTCCACACACACAGGCTGGACCCAGTTAACTCATTTATGTAGCTGTGGCAGTTTCAATCTGTGGACAAGCAAGATAGAAAAAGAGTTTATTCACAGGAGAGAGGTTAAGTGGGAGCTTTCACAGACTAGAAGGGAACCCTTCAGGAAGGAACCCCCAGAGAGGGATGGTGCCATTTCCAGCCTCTCTTAGCTGTTGCTCTGTGTGCTCATTCTGCAATTACAAGATTATGTGTGTTCTGTGATTAGGAAACCTCATTTATAAGTTTTCCTTATTTAAGAAACCTTAACTTTAGCAATGGTTCTGAGACCACTAGGTCACAAGGGGTAAGATTAGTTAATAGTTCAGATACAAAGTATAATTTTAAAGATCTTAGTTTCAACTAATGAAGATAGAAAAAAACCCCCGTGCAATACATTTCATTTAAATAAATTAATACAAGCACAAAATAAAAAAATGTTGGTTAATGTCAGTTAGTGGTGGTTGTTTGGCAAGATTAGCTGACTGCTTTTATAGCATTCAGCAGCTTTAGAGAGCTACCAACTTCTGAAGTTTGTGGAAGATTTAACTCAGAAGTTTTTCAGCACTACCAGGAGAATAAAGAGATACTCCAGTCAGTCTGGTATCACCGTGTTTGCTTTTAGGTGTTTTAACAAAAGGAGTGGTGCTGACGTCCTGGCAAAGTGGTAATGACTTGTATTTTCCACTTGTGAAATTCTGCATTCCTGACAGAAAAGGGCTGTCAGCAACCATTAATGACGCTTGGCAGGAGCTGGATCAGATAAAATATAGATATGTGTGTCCCTGTTTTACAGATGGGCAAACAGATGTATAGACAGGGAGTTTACTTCAGTCATGGAGTGAGTCAGGGGCAGAAATGGGCACTTCAGGTTTGCTCTTTGCTTCTGTCACCGTCAGATCACAGTCACATCTCTGGGGAAAAAAAAAAAAAAGTTTTGTTTGTCATAGTCGTTCTGATTCATATCGGTATTGCTTCTCACTGCCAGGGTTTCACATTTCACACACTCCTGCTATAAAAAGAACTTTAGGCCTTTATTTATATCGAAAAAAAAAAAATTCATTTCCATGAAATCCCTTTCTAAACACTGTTACCATTCACGTATTGCTTGTTTTTATTTTCTTTTACTTTGCATTCCCATAGCATTTCTAAGACTTGAAAACACAAAGAGGATTTCCTGAAAACAGATATGAAAGATTTCACATACACAACAATTTAATTACAATCTAGAGGGGGGACCTTGGGTTTAACTCAGCCTGCTTGGAGCATATGAAATACTTCATTGCCCTCCTGAGACTTCACAGAGGGCTCAAGAGTGTGACAGCTGGGAACCACTTCAGTTCCAACCTGAGCATGACTTAAGAAGACCTGAAGAATAATGGAGATTTGTGATTCACATGTCTCTCTTGGATGCAACAGATACAAAAAAAAAAAAGATAAAGTTTATATGAAGTTATAATATGTCCCTCAGGATATAACTGAGGGAGAAAAAAAAGATGTGTACCTTTTCGAACAGGAGGGCCCTTTTTCTGGGAAGAAATACACCTTGAAGATCCATGGGCCTGAGGGAAGATTCCACTTCGCCCTCAGGCCTTTCATGACTAAGCCTGAGGTTCCCCCCTGTGGCTGAAATGAAGATCACAGTTCCACCTGGAAAAAGGAAAAGAGAGGCCATGGAGGAGCTGCCTTTCCTGCAGGAGAGGGATCAGTCCGGAGCAGCTCTGCAGGGACCTGGTGCTGCTCGGC